>NW_012105220.1:2423022-2589368 GCF_000951045.1 Mandrillus leucophaeus | reverse complement strand
CTGGGGCCTATTATGGGGAGGGGGGAGGGGGGAGGGATTGCATTGGGAGTTATACCTGATGTAAATGACGAGTTGATGGGTGCTGATGAGTTGATGGGTGCAGCACAGCAACATGGCACGAGTATACAAATGTAACAAACCTGCACGTTATGCACATGTACCCTAGAACGTAAAGTATAATAATAATAAAAAAAAAAAACAAAAAAACATTGGGTTCAAAGGATCTTCAAAGATAAACAAGAATTGAGAGTCAGTATGTACAGGGATGCAGAAAAAGGCATACTTAAGGTCCAGGACTATAAACCACTCTGCTTCCTCTGGTATTTGGGAAAGCAGAGTATAAGGGTTAGGTACAGCTGTGTATAGAGGGACAACAGTCTCATTGATCATCCTGAGATCTTGCACTAACCTCCACTGTCTGTTGGGTTTCTGTACTCCTAAAATTGGAGTATTGCCCCTCTGATATCTTTGGCAGAACTCGTCGCTTTCTGAAATAATCTTATTATGAATTTGATTATGTATTTCTCTCTTCCAAGAAGACAAAAAAATGTGTTTTTGTTGTTGTATCAAGATGTGTCTGCAGTATACCTCATATTTCCTGGTTCATACAGATGCTCAAAAACAAATTTTTGAATGAATAATTGTATTGACTAAATAACCATATTTTCTTTCTTATATGCATATATTCTCACTAGGCACATCATTCACTTGAACTTTGTAAATTTTTCTTCTACAGAATTTTCTGTGTAGCCTGGAATCCTCTAATTGTAATGCATATCCAGGAAATCAATGAACTGAGGCCTTGGATGTAAAATTAATGCCTCACCACACCCAAATTATAGATCCTAAGTTCTCAGAATAATACAAATTAAGACAATTTTTTACATCTTATTAGAGCGTTAGACAAGTTGAATGACCTATGGCTTGAGAAATATGATGGGAATGAGAATATGTCTCGATCTAACACCAGCTCAATTGGATAAGATTTCTAAAGATTTTATAAATGAAGCTTCTATGATGATTTCCTAGTTTTATGATGCCTGCCATTTCTAAATATTTTTAAAAACTCTATATGAAAAGAAAATTATGGAATAAATAGGATACTTCATCCTTTTTAAGACCTCCCACCACCACCATCTCCTCTTCGTGGGTTTTATGATCTTTAATTTTTGACAATATTATAGAAAAATGTGAAATTTCATGTACATGATGGCACTGGAGTTCTTTCCTTATGTACAATCAATTTAGTTCAGAAAACATACATATGTAAGTCCTATCACCATCCCCCAACACACACACACACACACACACACAGTGGAATATCAGGGTCTAAGCATCACATGGTTCTATTCATAGATCTCAAACTATTGATCATAGAGCTTAATGTGAGCCAGATGCTAATTCTGGTTTACCTATGTGTCTATACTCACAATGCTTCCTCAATTTATTAAATACATGTTTACTAAATATGTCAGGAACTGTGTCAGAAGATTTTTGTACATTAACTCAATACATTTAATCTGTATAAAAGCAATGCAAGAAAGAAAACATCATCATCATTTGATAAAGAAGTGAACAGAGTTAGGAAAGTTTATCTAAACTTGCTAAAGGTCATAGATTTATCTCGAGAAGGGGAATATTTCTTATTCCAAGGTGATGCTTTTCGTATGATAGGAGGTATTCTTTATGGAAGAATGGTCAATGGTATCTTACAAGCAATTTGTGCTTGAGATAAAAATTAACCAATGTGTTGTTTCTCTTAAGTTCTGATTAAGTGAAGGAATACATATCACTGTAGTTTTTGATGTAAGACGTGGCTATGTGACCAATGAAACATTACAAAGATCACTTTAAAAGTGAAGAGTTTGATTTTCAGTTTTTAGCACAATCAAGTTTCATACTCTCGTGCTGCATTGACAAAAGATGTCCTACATCCCAAATAGTGTTCCTAGAGAATGGTGGAACCTCTAATAGCTTAGGTACTGTATTGCTCCCTGAGACTTTCTTAGAGAATTGACAAGGCCTGCAGAAGAGTGTGAAGAAGCATCAAAACTTGATTGTATTAAACCATTAAAAATTTGGAGTCCTTTTTGAAGCATATATCTTAGTCTATCCTGACTAATCCTTAGCATTTCCCAAATATAATATAAAACTTAAAACTTCCTAACAAGTATATGCTTAATAATCACTCATTAATTTAAGAAGAATACAACTTTCAAAACTTTTTAAAGTAAATTTTAGACATACAAAAATCTGCAAAAAATAGTACAAATGTTTTCTGTATAGTCCTCCTAGACTCTCTTCATATTAATGCCTTATGAAATCATAGTACAATTATGAGAAACAGGACATGAACGTTGATGCAATACTACTAGCTGAGCTTAAGAATTGATTCAAATATCATGAAATTGTTCCAGTAATGTCCTTTTACTGTTTTAGGACTCTATCCAGGCTCCCTCACATTGTATTTACTTGTTATTTCCCATTTGTCTACAGTTTGTACAAATTCCACTGTCTTTCCTTCTTTTGCATAACTGAAACTTTTGGGGAATTTTTTTAAGCCATTGTATATAATTCCTTCAATATGAGTTTGTCTCGTATTTTCTCATTGTTGGACTGAGGTTATGAAAGTTTGGCAAGAACACCACAAAAATGATATTATGTCCTTCTCAATTCATCGTATTACAAGGTTATTTATTATGTTAATTTGTCTTATCACTGGTGGTATTCTGACATTAGTCTTTTGGTTAAGTGGTTGCTGCCAGGTTTCTCTAGCATGAAGTTACTCTTTTCCCCTTTGTAAGATGCCCTACTATCTCCTCTTTGTGGGTTTATTTTGAGAAGGAAAGTTTTAGACTTTGTAAATCTTCTTCAGTCTCAAACTTTTACCCAATAGTTTTATCATCCATAGGTGGATCTTGTTTACAACAATGATTATTGTGATTTTTTCCTAATGATTACTTTTAATTTTATTTTTGGATGATATATTTATTGAATAAAATTGTACCATATGAAATAACTCCTTCTTCTTATCCACTTGGCTATGTGATTTTTTGTTTACATCAGTATGAACTCTTGGATAATTAATACTATAGGTTGTAATGCAATAGTATCATTATTTTATAACTATTTTTTTCTAGCTTTGGCCGAGGTTGGTGTCTGTGTTCTTTTGATAATATTTCATCCTATTATTTTTAAATGTTCTTACTTTTTTGACACTACACAAATTTCAGGCTCATCTAGTATTTTCTCCGCTCTAGAAATCAACAACTGGAATCAACCATTTTTCTTAAGTGACTGGTTCCTTTTGTGGAATAATTATATTTCAAAAAGAAGAGCTGGGCATTAGGTATGCTCATTATTGCTGGAGTGTCATTAATTTTATTTACTCTGAATGAACAGATTGAGACTGGATGCATGTATAATAATCCATATATATAATGTTTATCTATTTTTTTCTATCTTTTAAACAATACATGATTACGAACTATTAGATCTTGCTGATACCTCCCAGAGAGCTATGGTCTGGAAATGTACATCTACTCCATTAATTTAGTCAGTACTGATTATTGAAAACCATGTCCCTCCTAATTAATATCTATTCAATTATACACTCACTTTCCAGCAAATATGAAAATATTAAATTTTCTTTAAAAAGAATAAAAATAAATAAGACATGATCTCTGTTCTCAAAATTTATGTAATCTAATGAGAGCAAGTGATGTTTTGGTTAAATATGGAGCCAAATATTTAGGAGTAGAAAGCTATGCAGGAAAGTAACTACATGATAGCAATTACACAGACCAAGAAAATCCATCACAGCAAACAGGTGGAAATGGAGCAGAATGAAATAATAATGCTGGTATTTAACAAGTGCTTAGTATATGCTGGGCACTGTTCTATGTGCTTTGCAAATATTAACTCATTTAGTGCTCATAACCAACCTGTTAGTTAGATGCCATTGTTATCTTCTTTTTATAAATACAGAAAATAAGATGCAAATAAATTAAGTTACCAAAAATCAACAACTAGTAATTGACCGACCAGGAATTTGAACTAGGGACATTTAATCCAGGGTTTCAGCTTTCAGCCACTTTACTTCAGGGAATACATTGGACATTGGGGTGACCTGTCTTAGGAAATAAAGAAGAATTATGTAGGAAGTTATTTTTCTTCACTTCTCATGTGCAATTATCAGAAAATGACAAGGACTTTTTCAATCTGGGGCCAAATGCAAGTGAATTTTTCTAATCTCCTAGAGTTCTTATCTGTATATCATTAATTGAGATCTGATTTGTGATACTTATTAAATCTGTATCTTGCTAACTGTAAATGACAGTCATAGTTTTAAATACCACATCTTTAAGTGCTGCATATGGTCTAAAACAATATTATATCTTTGACAGGGCTGATCTTTTATTTCTAAGAAAGAAGGGCATTTTGATGATATTCCATGTCATGGTTCATAAGTGACTGATTCACCCTATAAAGTAGTTACGTTGAATTTTAATGGTTTGTTAATTTAAAATGTGAGTTATATCAATTTTAGCACCTTAAAAGATTAACTCTAAATTGTTTATTGAAACTACTGTGTGCTAAAATTTTTATTGACAGCATAAAGTGCAAAAAACTTACTAAATATCATTTACAGAGCTCAGTTAATCTTACTTAATAAACAATTAGTACGTTACAGTATGTTTGAAAATAATGGTATCCTAAATTCTCTTATTTTAAAGAGACAATAATTACAAAATCATATTGATATTTTGAAAATGTTCATGAATATTGGTTTAAAGGTATATGTAAACAGTTAAATATTTATGGTAATTAAATCTATATAGATATACTTTTATAAGTATTATACACAGACTTATAAATTATCTTATATAACTAATTTTAAATCAGTATTTGTATATTTAAATATAGGAAGGGAAAATCATATTGCATTATTTTATAGGAGAATTCAGAGAGATGGGAACACAAAATTAAAAAAAAAAAAAAAAAAAAAAAAAATCAAAGAATATTTTGGGCCAGGCACAGTGGCTTATTTTAATCCCAACACTTTAGGAAGCCAAGGTGTGCAGATTGCTTGAGTCCAGGAGTTCAAGGCCAGCCAGGGCAACATGGTGCAATCTCATCTCTACAAAAACTATAAAAAATTTGTCAGCTGTGGTCCCAGCTACTCAGGAGCCTGAGGTGGGAGGATAGCCGGAGACTTGGAGGCAGAGGTTGCAGGGAGCTGATATCATGCCACTGAACTACAGCCTGGGTGACAGAGCAAGGCCATATCTCAAAAAAAAAAAAAAAATACACACACACACATATATATGTATATATTGCCTTTCATTATGACTA
This sequence comes from Mandrillus leucophaeus, assembly GCF_000951045.1. NCBI lineage: Eukaryota > Metazoa > Chordata > Mammalia > Primates > Cercopithecidae > Mandrillus > Mandrillus leucophaeus. Next base: position 2,584,013 of record NW_012105220.1, on the reverse strand, counting down.
ATAGTGCTACCATATCTTCATATGTAGTCCTGAATAAAATGTTACAAATACTTAAATATGGAGTATTTGGCAATTATTTATCTCTCCTTCCACTTTTATAACTGAAGCTAAGCATTTTCTTGAATTGTCTAATTGTTTTCTATCACAAATTATTCATTAGAACATGAATCTAAAGCACATGTTTAATGTGATTTACATTTTTGTATATTGTAACACAAACATTTTTTCCCAGGGAGAAAAAATTTAGTTTATAAACAATGAATCATAATTTTGAAGTATAGTTAGAGTTATGCTTACACCTAAACACTTATTTTTCTATTGCTTTAATATTGGTTTATCAGTAATTCTTACAATAAATTAAATTATGGAAATATAAGCAATAATAAATAAAGCTACATTCTTTGAATAGGCTATGGTTTTCATAATGGAAAAAAAAGTACTGCTTACTTAAGTATACTATTTTTTCATTTCCACAGTTGCAAAGGAGATTCAATTAAAGCAAGGTATCCCATCTAAATTCCAGATTGAAAGAACAGCAGGTATTCATTACACGTATTTAGGCATTGAGCAACAGTACAAAAGATAATTCAGTATTGTAACACAAGGGACTCAAGTCAGTATCATGGTTAAAATACTGTACAGGTACCAAGGTCCTATACCAATGCTACTACTCAAAATATATTTTTAAAAACTTGTAACTATTTTCTTCCCATCTAAGATAAATTTCCAAAAGGGGAAGAACATTATAAATTAGTTTTCCCATTTGGCATCTATCTTTGCAAAGAAAATATCGATGAGCAAAAAATCGTTGTGAACTCTACTTCAGTTCATCAATTATGTATATACTAGAACTTCACACTGAAATGTTAAAACTGACCTGAGCAAAATATCAAAATGCAGCTCCACGTATGATTTTGTGAAATAGCTGATAACCCAATTTCCCAACTTCTTAATTTGGATTATTTTGCTCTCTATTCATGTTATATAAGACAATGACACATACTCAACATTTTAGACACTTTAGTTTCCTATTTGGTCTATGGAAATATTGGGGCCTCTTCAGTACTGATTTCATCAGTTTAGACATTTACAATCTTAATTTTGATGACCTTGTGTTAACTCCTTTAGAGATAATACGTTTAGCTAGATTTCAGACATGACACAGGAAATCATTCAATAGCTCCGTGAGACCAATGTCAATATTCTATCAAATTTAGAAGTCTAGAAAATAAAAACACATCCACCATCATTAGGTCTGTAGCATGCAAATGGTAGTGAAATGATGTTCATAACCTCTAGTTTTGCTGTATTAGAATTAGAGAAAGGAAAAATAATCTTCCTTTTACAGAGAAGAGGATGTTGTTCTAAATGCTTATTATATCTCTCTTATCTGTGATTATTTTGCCAGTTCTTCTCAGTGAGGTTTTTCTAATATTTTATTTTGGTTTGACTCTTTGTCCTCATTAATCCAGGACTGAAATTCCAGTCCTCATCTGATCATTGGTCTTGTCAAATTATGCTTTTTCATTACAACCTATCATTCTTTTAACATTTAACAGTAAATATCAAGTACTAGGAACCACTGTACAGCTAAAAGCAAGAGTCCTGTTTAGGAGAAGCTTGTGCTCTATTGAGTGCTGTGTAAATTAATAAAGAGGTAAATACCAGATTATGATAAGTATTATATTGAAAGTTAAATAGCCTATTACATGAGATTGGACTTTAAATAGATTGGCCAATTGAAGTAACCTGAAAATAATGGTCACAACAGTAAGGACATGGTCAAACAAAGATTCAGAAAAAGATATTCCAGGTAAAGGGTATAGTTTGTTCAAAAGATCAAATGTAGAAACTAGCTGTGTAGCCTCATGGAATTAGAAAAACAAAAATTTTCAGGTGAGTTGAGTAAGATGGTGTGGTAGGTAAAAGGAAGATTATGGAAAGATTCAGAAGGTGCCAATTATATGAATCTTGATGGGAAAGGAGACTGTATTCTTGTGTTTATTATTATTATTACTTTACACAGGTATGACATTACTTGACTTATATATGTTTTTCTAAATGTGAGTCTGCTATTTTGAGAATATATCATAAGGAAGTAATCAATAGTGGAATCAGGAAAACAGGAGTTACTGTTTTGCTTTATGCAAGAGATAAAAATAGTTATGACTACAATGGCACTGGAGAGAGATACATATGGGATAGGGTTAGGGAAGCAGAGTAATTAAAGAGAATGCCCATATTTTTGTTTGAATAAAGAGTTAAAATTATTTACAGTCTGAGAAAGGTATACATTTGGGAGAACACAAGAAGAGATAAAGAGTCCTCTTTATAACATGCTAAATTTGAGATAAATATTAGGCAATAATGTGATGTGCTCTATTAGGTAATTAGATATAAGAATCTGGAGTTCCAGGGAAAAATTAGAGCCAAAGATACAGATTTAGGAATCACTCACACATAGACTTTATTTAAAGCCATACATTGTTTACAGTCGACCAGGTACTTCCTAGATAACAAATCATGGAAACAAATTATTTGTCATAACTTGAAAACAAATACACTCTGAAACAAGGAGACAAGACATTATTTCATGTAATGCTACATATTCCTCCTTCTCCCCACCTTTACCACTTTCTCTTTCTCCTGACTTCCTCCCATTTCACTCTCTCTCTCTAGCTCTTTCTCTGTATTTGCATCACTATACCAATTTCCACTTTTAGCTTTAAAGCAAATTGCTCTATTCAATGAGTATATCCTATTTGCCAACACCATATTGATTCCCATACTTTTGTAATTAGCTTGTTATCTGGCAATACAAGGCCTCTAGTTTTTGTTGTCTTCAAAACCATTTTCGCTATCTTATTTCTTCATAGTTTCATACCAATTTTAAAATTAGCTTGTCAATCAATTTTTACAAATTAATAGTATAGGTTTTTCATAGCTTTTGTTATATTAATTCTTAGGTACTTGACATATTTGATATCATCTAAATGGATATATTTTATCAATATATACATTAAAATAAATGTTTAAGCTATTACTTTAGTTGATGAGACTATTACTTAAAAGTGTTCAAAAATAGCTTGGTAAAGAAACAAACAAAAACTAAAACAGAGCCTGAAGCATGTAGCAAAGGTATTTACTCACTGAAGTCATTTTAATGTATTGCCATCCCTTCTTTTAATGAGCAAACCTCATTCTTCAACCTAATTTGTGCAGTGCCAGAACTTGGATATTTACCTATTTCTACTGAAATTAAAAAAAAAAAAAATTCAACCTCATTAGAGACAAATTGGAAAAATCCAGTAAAGTAAGTAAAACATCCTATATCATAAAATGTAATAGCTAACTATTTAAATATAATACTTTCTAATATTTTCTACTTATTTTTATTCTGATGCATTTTTCTGTGTTTTTATCACTACTAAAGTATTTTTCAACTTGATGTATAAATGCTCCAATATCTGTATTACACTTGGGTAAATCCTTGAAAAACCTATCTGAGAACATGTATCAGTACAGACTGACTCACTAGGAAATGAAACAAAAATGCAAATGTCCCTCAGCTTTAAAGGTTTGCCTGAATTATCTATCAAATCTCAACTCACAGTTTTAATATCTATGTAAGACACTTCATCCACAATATCCTAAAATTCCCTTGCTTCTAGATATCCACTTCATTACTCATGACTATGTGAAGACATTCATTTTCATGTTAACCAGGTGACATATTACCTAGAGCATAGAGAAGATAAACATTAAACTTTTTGAATGTCAGCAAGTGTCAAGTCATAAAGCAAACAAAGTTCGGAACATAAGAGTATAAGAAATTATATAGTTAACTGGAAACAGTGTCCTCTGGGAAAAAGAAAGGTTTGGCAGTGCCATTGCATACTTTTTGTCCTCATTCCCATAGCCCTGCCACTGGCGGATTGCCTTGATGCCTGTCATCTGCTTTTGATCTTTCCCCCATTAGTGTACAGGGTAGATGAAAATCAGGCAACATTCCATCTGGAATTTGTTGGGACACTTTCTTCTATGTCGAGGTAGAATGGTAAGGACTTGGCAATAATATTGACAAAATATGAGAAGCCTTACATCTTTGATTGGCTTTCAGCCATCACAACCACAACCTCCACCACTGTGTTATAAATTTTGGATGCAGCTATCTAACAGAAGGCTAACTGAGATTATGAAGAGACAACTGTTTGGCTCATTATAAAGTCAGATGTGTTCTTTGGCATTTGAGTGGACAGCAGAGACTTTGACATTAACACATGGCTCATTAGAAATGAATTTGAGCTTGGCCTTTTGCTAAACTTAAAACAAAATATCTAATATAGAGAAGCAACTCCTTGAAAATGCTGAAACAATCTCCTAAACATACAGAGCTGTAATTTAAAATGAAGGCACTATACCTCTAGGCATTTACCATTAAGAGTATAGTGTGCGTCTTAAAATTGTGAAGAAAATAATGAAACAGCACAAGGTCATGTTCCTTTTATCTTTCTTGTTCCTAGTGACAAATACACTGACTTTTCCTGTTCCACCTAATTGTTGTCATGTTCTAGAACAGGAAATCTTGTAGTATCATGATAGGGTCATGTTTACAGCATTACCTAGTAGTTAATGGTTAGTTACCATTTTTATGATAAATTTGATGTTACTATTCCACTAATTAAATTTACGCTAAGCTGGAACTTGAGACATAAAGAAGTTTATTACTTTGGATATACAAAGCAAAATTATTCTTTGATTTTGAGACAGCTTAGCAGTGTGTACTGAAAACAATGTGTGTACTAACTATAGGCACAAATTACTTATTTAACTTACAGGGTTGGTCAGTTTTGCATTTATTCTAACCCGCATAATTTTGTACTCCAAATACTTTTACAAAAAATACAAAGTATTTCATTCTAAAACGAATTCAAATATCATTTTCATTTAATTTTGAACAAGACTATGTTGTAATCTGTTTTTCGGCTCTAAGAATTTAAATTGTAAACAAATAAATGCTGCTTTCATAATTTATGCACATCAAAAACATACACCAAGTCAACTGAGAATAATGTGTCTGCCAGTCCTGTCAGTTATGATGAAAATTACAAATTCCTTATACTTTGAGCTATGTTTGTAGAAGCAAATATGATGCCCAAGGAAAGAACAGATCTATCAAATATTTCATGGACAGCATGACATGACTAAAAGTCTCAGAACTTGAGTAATGCTGAAATGCAGAAAATGGGTTCATGGAGCTTTACATTTGGAAGACTTTAAATGATAAAAAGTGCTACCAAGTGTCCATAAAACAAACAAACAAACAAACAAAATAGGAGACAAAATTTATCTAAGCAAAAATGTTTAGTTTGAGACTGACCAGCATCTGTGACTCTGCTGCTGCTTATTACTGGTAGGGCCTCTAACAAGAAATATGACATACTGGAAATAATGGGACATTCTGTTAGAGGTAGGTGGACTAAGAATGTGGCAGAACTTTTCTAAAGGGTCTCCCTGTTTTGTGTCTAACCAAAATACACCCTAACCGGAAGGAATTGATGATTCTGTTTAATTCTTATATGCCTTCAATGCTCCTTGTGTTGGTTAATACTGAGGGTCCACTTGATTGGATTGAAGGATGCAAAGTATTGATCATGGGTGTGTCTGTCAGGGTGTTGCCAAAAGAGATTAACATTTAAGTCAGTGGGCTGGGAAATCAAGAACCACCGTTAACCTGGGTGGGTACCATCTAATCAACTGCTAGCCTGGCCAGAACATAAAGCAGGCAGAAAAATGTGAAAAGGCTAGACTGGCTTAGCCTCCCGGCTAACATTTCTCTCCCCTGCTGGATGCGCCCTGCCCTTGAATGTCAGACTCCAAGTTCCTCAGCTTTGGGACTTGGACTGTCTTCCCTTCTCCTCAGCTTGCAGATGGCCTGCTTTGGGACCTTGTGATCGTGTGAATTAATACAACTTTAAAAACTCCTCTCTCTATATATAAATAAAATATATATCATATATATCATATACATTATATATACATTATATATAACATATATATGATATATAGCATATACATCATATATATCCTATTAGTTCTGTCCCTCTAGAGAACCCTAATACATTCCTTATATTTAGAAGGCATTTGAATATTTTTAAGTGACTAACATTTCTTTTAAATTATTTTATTTTTTAATAAATTTTCTGAAAGAAAAAAAAATATGTGTGGTTGAGCCTGCATAAATAAGATTCCAAAATATAAAATGAATTTAATGGCATAGTGAATAGCACTGACTAGGAAGCAGGACAAGTGCTTTCTAGTGTAAACAGAGACAAACTATTTAAACCAAGTCTCAAAAAAAAAAAATGTAAAAAGAAGAGAATCGTATTTGCGTTTCCAAATTTCAAACTTGCCAACAGCAAAACAGAAAACTTATAAAAACACCTTACAGAAATTGTAAATATAGGAAGTTTGGGAGGATTGTATATATTTAGAAGAACTAGCTTTGAAAATAATATCTTGAAAGAATTTATAAAATTTACTGACAGTCTAAATTCTCAGTAGAAAGTACACCTTTTGAAAATATAAATTTGGTTTTGTGGAGCAAAAACATATATCTTAATTGAATAAGTGGAAAAACTTACATTTCCTTATGTTTATTGTTTTAAAGGATCATGATCATCCACAGAATTCAGAGAAATCTGAGTTTTCATGGCTAAAGTTCCAAGTGTCCTGACATCAGATGTGTGCTGAGTATAAAACTATTTAGAATTTTCTGAAGAATTCGTCATTTTGTGAGATTCTGGATCTTTCTGACCAACTTGGATCATTCTTCATTGAATAAATATGTCTTTTATAAACAAATGAAACATTCTGATTTGACCCCACTTTGCAAAGGCAGATGCGTCTGTTTTGCTTGTTGTATGGGAAAATCACGAGGAAATAAACAGCTTGAAAACTCACCTGGCCCAATTATTTTAAATAGAATCGCTTGGATTTGGAGGATAGAGAGCAAAGCCAGAAAAAGAGAGCACTAGAACAAGAGAGAACTAGAACAAGCGAGTGAGTGAGCGAGAGAGAGAATGTACAACTAAAAATGGTTTTTCTAACTGTGACCTGTAAGCTGGGTAAAAATTTATAAACTATTGAATATGAATATATGTATAAGGATATTTGTTTCGAAAAATGCAATAATCTGCTGTTATTTAGCAAATGTCCATTCAGTTCCCAGCATAGAACCAGGATGAAGGCAATGTCAGCTACCTCATTTGTAAAAACAACAATGACAAGCAACATGGATTTGAGGAATGATCATTTAGAAATTTCATTTCTATAAAATTCAGCAGATAACTGTATTTCATTGGAAAAGTATTTTTATGATTATGGAGATTGTATCCCCTTCACCCCAAGTTATTTAGTTACATTTGGATTCCTGCAATTACCATTCACTTAAAAAATTAATAAATCCCCCTATTTTTCTTCATAAATAATGCATATATAACCTATGTGGCACTAAGAAAAATTGAATTCTCAAATAAATTAAGCTTTTCACATTTCTCAAAAGAGTATCCACATTCACTGCAGGGCAGCCCAGAACTGCCTACTGCAATAACTGAACTCATATACCTCGAGTGCTTGAAAAATGGCTCAAAATTTACTGCACTCCTTATCTAGACATCTCTTGATCTTTTTCCATCATCAAAATACACATAAACATGTCTGCTAATAAGTTTCAGAAAAAAATATCCTGCTTATCACAGATCCCAAGGTGTATAAGCAAGTTAAGAAACTTAAAATGATATGGGATTATATACATACATGACTAGTAACCTTTTTCAAAATTATTATCACTGTTTAGTAATAGTTTATTGTACCTATTTGTTACTACCTGTATTCTCTTCTTTCTTACCAGTTCTATCTATCAATACTCCAATGACTGCGATTAAGAAGACATAAAATGACTTGAAAAAATAGTCCTTCAGAGTTGTGTCATGTGTATGATTGCTTCTCAAAAGGAAAAGGTGAAGCTAATTCTCCTCACACAGGATATAATTCGGATTTTGAGCTTGAGGCCCTGATCTGTACTAGGCTACCATATTCATTTTCATCTGTGAAGGCTTCAATTATAAGTATATGGTAGGAGAAATTGTGATCAGTTTTATATCTTCCCATACATTCGCTGCATTCTTTTTGCTTGTTCTTGACAATACTTCTGATCTGTTAGAATTAAATTAGAGGAAAATCTTTATCCTCATCATTTCTCTAACAAGGGACATTTTAAATAGATTTTGGTTACTGTTGAAACTGTAAGAACTGACCTCTGAATGTCCTGAAGGAGAAAGCTCTCATTCATTGCCAGAAAAGGTCTCTTAGGGATCTTCCTACTTCTATTTGGCTGGATTTCTGAGACTGAGAATTTTTGTACACCACAGAGAAGGTTATCCCTCCTGGTATAATCATCCTATCAAACAGTCATTTATCCTGAACAATGCTGTGCTGCTGCCTACATTTAGTCTCATAGTGAGAATAAAGTTATTTCTCATGAAATCCCTTAATAGATATCTCCACAACTACTTTTTTTATTGTAAATAAGATGCTAGGTAGTAATAAAACATGATAAGAAGTAAAATGCATTAATGCTCTTGTTAAATCTCAAGATGGTGTTGTACCTTAAACCAACATTTTTCAAAACAGGTTTCTTACATTTAAATAGATATAACTCAAAATTATATTATTTAATAATTTGACTTTCATGAGTATGTGAAATAAATGACAAAGAAAGAATTAAGGAAATGTTGATTTTAAGCATTAGGTAGACTGCCTGAATTTATAATATAGTACCATAAGAAGAGCTGGAGAGAAATTATTATTTCTCTATGAACTATAGTTCACAATTTAGTGAAGAATCACATCTGATATTTGAACATAGCATTTGAAAACTCCATCAACAAAAAGGAAATCATCAAGAAGAAAGACAGAGGGACTTTTTTCATTTTAATATCAGAATAGATTTGGATAAATTTAATGTCTTTATCTCAGAATTTTGTTTGTAATATGCAAAGTGTCAAACAACTCCCTTTTTTCCATAGCAAAATGATTGAAGCCTTTCACAAATTTGTGTATATAAAGTGGCCAGACATATTTGAAAGATGTATTTATCTTTTGATCAGATTTAGCCAAAACTGCAAAATAGGTAAATTTTTCATTGAACTCTTCACTATTCACTCAGCTTTTCCCTCTTATATGCTATATCACATCTTCCAGAACAACACCCATCATGTGTCCTCTAAGTCTCTTCCCTTCTAGTCATATTAAGGAAAACTGATAAACACATTTAGATCAGATTTTGATATTTCAATATTTTAATTCTTATTTCCTCATTTACTTATTATAAATGCTATGGAAGAAACTGATAATTTCTACTGTATTGTTCACTTCTTCCTGGAATGTTTCCCAGCCTCTGTTGCAAGCAAGTATAGACGTGACTGATTACTATCCAGAAATGGTCATGGGAGTACCATGTGTGACTTTCAGGCATGGACCATGAAGCCATTTGTGGTATTTTTCCTTCTGGCAGGGTAGCCTGAAAATGCTCATATTGACCTTGGAGGTCACACATCAACAAAAGCAGAGACTCCATCAGTCTGCATTATTGCATTATCATGTAGAAAACAATACTCGCTGCTTAGCTGAAACATCTTTCTTTGGACAGTTACACAGAAAGTCATAAAAATATATTCTGTTTGATTCATTATCTGTCTATATGTTTCAGTATAGCCCATGATCATTTTCTCTTAAGATCCATAAGATGTTACTCCTCAGAAATCTGCTAAATGTTGTCATATAGTGAGACAAACCAGATTGTTTCCTATTTTTTGTGATTTATTGTTGCCTAAGTACCAATAGAACTCTTTCTTTATCTTAGCAATATCTAAAAGCAAAGATCCCCCAAATTTCCATAGGATACATTTATACTCAGTTGCTTTAATAATGATATAAAGATATCAACTAACAACTCCTCTTGGAAAACATAAGCCATTTAATCTGGAGGTTGAGTTTTTATCTAATTATTGTATTACATTTTTATGTTTTTAAATAATTTTCAGGTGCACCAATTATGTATATATTGTAACATCTTTGCCCCACATCTTTATCTATTACTATTACCATCTCTTGTTACATTTATTTATTTATTTATTTTAATTTAATCTACTGCAAATTGGAGGATTTTTCAAACATAACATTCCTCTCATAACTCTCTTTTCAGGTGAATTCTTTATAATCCTTACTGCTTTTAATTTACTTTTTCTATGTTTTTCTTTAACCTTCATTATTTCATTAGAAGGGAAAAAATAAATAAGAAATCAATGTTTATTATTTCATATGACTGTATTCTTTTTTCTTGGCTATCAAATATTGTTCATTGACTATTTTTTAAGAAACATATTCTCTCTTTTATAACAGGGAATCTCATTCTTTTTTTATTATATAAAATTTATGCATATATGATTTTTGCCACTTTATTTGTTGTATTAATTACCTCTAACTTATCCAGGGCTAAATTTTGTGATGTGCTCTTCTTACCATTAATAATATATAGCTAAAGAATCTCTCAAGAACAGTAATTTACCTAAAGATAATATGTTTAATGAATTAGGGACTAACCTGAAGGCAATCAGAAAAAAAAGATTCATTTTTAAGAAAGACTATTGGTAGAGAGAAAGAATGTGTGTGTGTGTGTGTATACATATATATTTATTTAATTCTACCAATTGTAGATATTATATTATATACATATAAATATATATATATATAATTCTCTGTTATGCAAAAACTACGAAATTTTGTGAAATGGCTTGAATATCTGTAGGTTTTGGTATCCACAAGGGGTCCTGGAGTCAATCCTTCATGGATACTGAGGAACAACTGTATACACACACACACACACACACACACAAACACATGGTACATACAGTATATATGTATATGTACACACATATGTACACACAGTACATATATGTGTACATCTATATGTACACAAATATAGGTGCACTCGTGTGTAGGTTGTTTGTTTGTTTTTTTGTGTGTGTATCTCTGGACCTTTGCCCGTCTGCCTCCGTAGTGTATTGGTTCTTTGATGTCTTGTGGATGTTGTAGCCTACAGTTTTTGTCGTCTGTTTTGTTGCATTTTGTCGTTTTGTGTTTGGGGTGTTTGTTTCTTGCCTTCTCCTTTCCATTGTGTTTCGTTTAAGTCTAGTCCCTGGTGGAATATCCTTGCTCTGTCCTTTGTTGTTATTGTGTTTTTGGGGGTTATTGAATATAATTTTCCATGCTCTTTCTTGCCCTTTGTATTTATTTTTTTTTTTTATTCTTTTTTAGTCTTTGGTTGGTTGTTTCTTTTTTTTCTGCCCTAGTGTTGTTGAGATTTTGGTGTATTTTTTTCTATATTTCCACTTGCTTGTGTTTTTGTGCATATATGGCTATTGTTCTTTACTCTCTGGGCTTTTGTTGTTGTTTTCTGCCGCTTGTATTCCTTCCTCGATTCCATGACCTGCAGTTGGCATGGGTTTGTTACTATTCCCTGTTGTGGTGGTTTTGGCGTGTGGCTCCCTTTTTTTTGAAGTATCTTTTCTGTGGTTGTAGGTTGTCATGTAATTTGCCCCTTGTGTTTTGATTTCCTCCCTTTTATGGGGATATCCTCTGTTGGCCATTTAGGGGGCATATCTTCGTTTTCATTGGGTTTTTTATACATGCTTTTGGAGTTCAGGGGTGACAGTTCTTTTTTTGCAGTTTTTGTGGATGGGTTTATTTTGCAAGTTGTAGTGGGTGCTGCCTCCGTTGGTTTAGTTTGGGAGTCTAGCAGTTTTGATTTTTGATTGTCTTTTTTGTGTCCCTGAGCGTTTTTGTTGGTGTGGAAGAGTGCTGGTGTTTTTCTGTGTTGCCATGTGCTTGGGAATTTTTTGTGTCTTTTTTTTGCCTTGTCTTCCGCACTTTGTTCTCTCTTTTCTGTGTATCTGTGGCAGTATTTCTCTTGTTTGGAGCCTTGTCCCTGCGTCTTGATTTTGCTGCCGTCTGTTAGCACCCATTTTTGCTACTGTTTGTCGTGCGGGTGGAGACTTATCTTGGAATCCTGCCTGTGTGTTCTTCCTTTTTGCTTTGCCTTTGCAGCAGTCCTGGGGACTTGGTACTTTATGCAGAATAGCTTGTGTTTCATTTGCTCCCATTTTTTGCTTGTTAGGCCATTTTACCTTTCCTGTGCTGGATGAGGGCAGCTCTTCTCTGGGTGCTGCTAGTGTATGTGTTGCTTTTGTGGAGGTGCCAGCTCCTTGTTGGATGATCAGATCTCCTTTGCATTCTCTTATTTTCTTGTCGGCTTGGAGTGCACTGTTGGAGTCGACGTTTTTTGTACACTGTTGGGTGAACACATAAGACAACACAGGAGGAGACAAACATGGCGGCTGCCCCGAATGGTATGCTCTGCTTTATTTTATACAGTCGGTTGTGGAATGTTGCCAAGTCACAAGACACGTGTTGTTTTTCTGACCTTTTCCTGACTTTCTGGTTTCTCAAGATGTTTACACATTAACCAGTCCCCAGGGTCTGCTGTTTGCAGCTGACTCCTTTGTCCTCCCTGTTTGCAGGGAAGGAACACCCTGCTTTGTTTGCAAGAGCAGGACTTATCAGGAACATCTCCTTTGCAAGCACGTAGTCCTCTATAGGAAACTGCCCCCATGATCCAATCACATCCCACTAGGTCCCCCCCATGACACATGGGGACTATGGGAACTGTAATTCAAGATAAGATTTGGGTGGGGACACAGCCAAACCATATCATTCTGACCCTTGCCCTTCCCAAATCTCATGTCCTCACATTTCAAAACAAAATCATCCCTTCCCAATAGTTTCCCGTAGTCTTAATTCATTCCTGCATTAACTAAAAGTCCAAGTCCAAAGTCTCATCTGAGACAAGGCAAGTTCCTTCCACCTATGAGCCTGTAAAATCAAAAGCAAGTTAGTTATATCCTAGATTCAATGGGGATACAGGCATCGGATGAATGCACACATTTCAAATGGAAGAAATTGGCCAAAATGAAGAAGCTACAGGTCCCATACAAGTCTGAAATCCAATAATGCAGTCATTAGCCTTTAAATGATCTCCTTTGACTTCATGTCTCACATTCAGGTCACACTTATGCAAGGGGTGGTTTCCCATGACTTTGGGCAGCTCCAAAGACTGGAATGATATGGCTTGGCTGTGTCTCTTTAGTGATAACATTCCTCCCTCTGGAACTAAGACCTTTAGGCCAGCAGAACACAATGTTGTGGAAACAGGAAGCAAAAATTTTGCTAGAGGGTCATGAGGTGTGCCATTTCCACTCTAAGTAAAAGCTAATTCATGATCATTTTAACACTGGCAGTGGAATAGAGTGGAAAATCTGTTTTCAAGAACAGGTTCTGTAGTAGATTTGAAGAAATGACTATAGAAATGTCTATGAATTTGAGCTATGGTGAGAAAGAAAAATAGAGATGAGAGTAAGTGATAATGGAATGTGTTGACAGGAGAATTTACATATATTGTATAATATCTTGGAAGGGTAAACCATAAATCTTATAATAGTTTGAGTTGAAGTAATTCTGAATGGGAATTCAATATGAAAATATTTGTATGAACTTTCATAAATGTAATTGATAGTTCCCAGCTAAAAAACCTAAAATTATCAGCTAATAATATTCTGTTAAAATTTGTCAAGTAAGGCTTTAACTAAGCATATAAATTAATCAAGTTAAACATGGCTAGGAAGCCCAGCATTTGACATGTGGGTAAGGGAGCATGACTTACAAAGGGAAGAATTGTCAGGAATGTTGTAAGAGAGACAGGTGCTATCAGAAGAAATAAATTGCAGAAGCTAATGGAGAACATATTATTAAACACGGAATATGGACAACACTATCAAATGCTGCATATAGATAAATTTGCAAAGAGAGAAATTTCTATACACCAACAAAAATAATTTTAGGTAAGCCAGAAAGTGTAAGTAAGCCTATATCAAACATTTTGATGGTACAAAAGAGTACAGATAATAACAAGAGAATGAGTGAGAAAGTTTGATTAATGGCCAGACATTAATGTTTTAGGAAATGTATGACATTGAAGAAGCCGAGAAACTAAGCATAAAACATCATTTCAAGATAATATAAATATGGAATAAAGAATAATTTTTAAATAAAATGTGAGATTAAATATTTTTCTTGCTTTTTAAAAATTTTATAAGAATGCTGGTAGACAGAAATTAGGAGAAAGAGAGGGAACAAAGGATCAGAGAGAAAAACACAAAAGGAAAAAGAGACAGAGAGATAGTAACAAAGGTAAGAAGGGGTGCATAATTCATGACAAAGACTTATAAAAGGCAAAAAAAAAAGACCCATGAGATTTGAAAAATGATAGGTATTTCAGTCTCTTTGATAGAATGGAAAAGGGAAGTTTTAGATGTGTTTAGAAAGTAAAGAGGATGGTGGTGTGTGTGAATGTGTGTGTTTGTTCTACCACTATTTTCAATCTCTAAAATATGAGGAATGAATATTGCCTTTAAAAGAGGAATGCAGTGCTACTACAGACTTAAAACTGTTTTCTGCAAATGTTTGCATACGTTTCCTGCCATAACATAAACCTTTATCTTAGATAAAGATAAGCTAAGGATCTTATGCTTAGACTCCAGTTATGTTAAATGTATAGATTTGTAACGATACTTTGTCTTCAAGGTATGGTTGCATGTATACTCTTATCTAGCAATATCAACCAATGTTAAAGAAATAAAGTTGATAATGAATGGCATGTTTCATTCAATGTTTAGAATGGTCAGAGTTTAAGGATGAAAATGAGGTTGAGATAATTGATAGTCGTGAGGAAAAAGGGTTGGAAATAAATCTGGAACCCTGGGTTATGCGGTTCTTACTCTGAGAGCTATTATTCTACCTAAAAACCATAGTGAAAAATTCCTGCATGAATATGTTTTCCTATACTGAAATGTCTTAGTCTCTTTATCTATGCTTTGCGTCTTCCTGCATTGTCACAGAAATTAATAGGCATTCTTTCATCCATGTCTAAATGTGTTACCTCTGTGTTCTTTGAATTGTCTTTCTTCTCCATAACACTGGCAGAGGAATCTCCTTCTCTTGTTTTGTTTTTTTTTCTATTCTTACAGACATTTCAAAATTTTTGTCCTCCACTAATTTTTGCATGTGGTTTCAGGTATTCACAGACAGTTCCTTTATATTTTCTTTCTCTTTACCTTCAAGTCAACATAAGCATTCTATCTATCTTGTCAGAAATATCCTTCCATCTTGATAGAAATATCATATTTTCAAAGACATAGTTTCATTGAAACTATTTTCAAAGAAATTGATTCTTTCAAAATATTGATCACATACATACTCCCTCTTTATTTAGTCTTCTTCTGACATCACTGTATTTCAGAAATAAAATTAAATTACAAAGTAAACTCTGATCATTTTGGCACTTTCCATCATCCTTGACCTCTAGTAGTTGTTTAACCTGACTACGTATGGCAGCCAGCATCTCCCCTAGTGATACCTACCTGCTGGCATTCATACTTTTGTGTAGCCTCTTTCCAGACTGTAACCGCATTGATCTGTATGACCACTACAATACGGTAGAAATGATGACATGTTACTATTGAGACTATTACGATACACATTAACTGTGGGAGAGGCCAGCCGCTATGTTGTGAACAGCGCTATAGAGATGCCTGCTTGGTAATGGTCTAACATTTCTATCAAATTCTATTTTATTTTTTGCTAGCATTTACAATCCAAATTTTCTTGTGCATTTATTTCTATAAGTCTATTATCTGTCACCCTACTAGATTACATTGTCCAGAATAGCAGAAAATTTTATTATTTTTTATCACTGTAATTCAAAACCTAGAACAATATCTGGCATAGAGTAGTTCAAGAAATGCTTATTGAATAAAAGAGTTTAGATGTGTCATCCCCAGAGAAGCAAATATAAGAAAGTATTATTACCCATTCCCCCATGTCCCACAAGAAAAGCATGGTGAGTTTAAATGTGGCAATCACATTTCACTAACATTGCATAAGTAAAATTACGTTCGATAAATAAAAGCTTACACATAATTATTTTGATGAAGTTTATTTAAAATTATTCCCTGGTTATTAGCCACTTTGATGCCCTTAGTATATATATTATTTTGACACTGACATTCCATTTCAGAATGTTTAAATGATTTCTTTATTATTTTCCCAAATAACTGCCTCCATGTTTCGCTAACATATATTCTTGTTGACAACACCACGATATTCACTTCACAGTTCTCACAGCTGAAGGGAAGAAAAGGAATCAGCTTGCCGTACCACAATCCCAATATCTCTCAAAGAAACCAGTGTTTTAGTACTTGACATCTCGACATTGATTTGGCCCCATGTGGCTTATAGTAGATTAAATCAACAAGGCTTTCTGTAAGTGAAAATCTCTGATCTGTTGATTTTTCTGGCAGAATCAAGGAGACCATGGTCTACTGATGCATGCTATAGTTGTGTGCAACTTTAAAATTATAGAGAGTATGGCCATCAACATTATCGTTAAGAATATTCATTAATTACACATACATACTTTTCAATAACACTTTTTATCATTGTTTTTGAGTCCTTAGAATTTCTGAAGACACTTTTTACATAAGAAGTAAAAAATACTTATAAAATAAAAAGCCAATCTTAAAGATCTCAAGTGAGGCCATTGAAATACAAAATCTAAAAGTCATTCCAGAAAAGTCAAGCTTACTATTCTGTAAAAGGTCTAGAATATCTTTAAGATAAAAAGTTAATACATAATAAATACAAGTTATGACCATTTACAATCCTCTTAAAGTCAGAAAATCAAAAAAGAAACTGTGTAACCAAATTTTGTACTTGCATAAATTAATTAACACAGTATAAAGCATGATTTATTAATACTTGTTAAGATTTGAACTAATAGGACGAAAAGAGCTGTTTAGATACTCTAAATGAATGGTGTTACAATGGCTCTACATTTTTGAAGTCCTTCTCATTTTATTCTGTATCATTTGCTTTGTAATCAGTGGTTAAGTTTGAATTAATTTTCTTTCCCCACAGAATTATTGGAATTGGCACATTTCATTATAACAATGCTATTACATTTATATTCGTTAAGCCCCCTTATAATTTCTACATCCAAGCCTAGTAACTCAGTAGCACTTACAGTTGTATTTGCAACCTGTGTTCCACTTGGAAGTACATGTCCTGAAGCCAGTTTTGTAGAGCTTGATCAACTGAATCATATACCTTTCAGAGGTGAATTTGGATACTACAGTCAAATTTTCACTAAATTATTAAGATGTGCCTTGTCTGTTTTATTAATGTATTATAAGAATTAATTAGTAATAGGTTTTCAATTCCCTTGCCTTGGCTTTATGCAGTTTGTAAGTGATTTCACAGCTTCCAGATAATTAATTCTGCTACTATTCTTTGATCTTTAATCAACATTTCACATTCCTCTGTTTATTTCTAATGGTACCCTGCAGCTGTTAAATTTTCTCTATTCCCACTTTATTTTCAAGGCCTAAAAGCAAAGCTTAATATTCTAGGTAGAACAACAGGAACAAATCACATGTGCTTCAATCTTAATAGAAAAAAATAAAAATAAATTAACTAACTAAATAAAAATAATTGAAGAGAAAATACACACACACACAAAATTATCCTCTCCGTTTACCAAATCCTTGGAATCTATTTACTACTCTTACTCAGGCTCTCTAAACTTTAACACAAGTTTACAAAATTATAATTTTGTGCTATAAGCTTACAAAATTTACCTATTATAAAAATTTAAAATCTTAAGATAATAATAAATATATAGGTGCCCTTGGTTTATAAAATATGTCAAAAAGACTGTGAGATCTAAAACATATGCGAGAATTTGGGGCAGGTTTTTACCTTAAAAGGAAAGAAGCATAAGGTATCCATAATATCCCTACATCCCAACAGTTACCGTTCTACTATGGCTTTGTTTTTAAATAGAAGAGAAAATTACAGTAAATCATTTTGTTTTCCTCTGCAGATAATTAAATATAAAGTAGGGATTAATTTTACTAACCAAGATCAAGCATGTTCTAAAGAACATACAGCCTCTGCCGCTGCGTGCCGGATCATGGCGCAGCGGCAGCGCAAGTTCCAGGCGCGCAAGGCCACAAAGAGCAAGACGGTAGCGGCGGCCTCTGAAAAGAATCCGGGCCGAGAAAAGGCGGTCGTGTTATGGCTCCCAGGAAGGCGCGCGTCGTGCAGCAGCAAAAGCTCAAGAAGAACCTAGAAGTCGGAATCCGGAAGAAGATCGAACATGACGTGGCGATGAGAGCCAGCAGCATCCTGCCCAAGAAGCTGGCACTGCTGAAGACTCCGGTCAAGAAGAACGCGGAGGCTGCCGCCACCTCCTCCTCCTCCGTCCTCCGTCCTCAGCCTTCCTGAGGACGCTGGCCCCAGTGCAGGCCAACACCCCACCCCCTACCTCCATATGGGATCTTACAAGTGATCCCACAGTCTGCACTGTCAGGAAGAGGACCCCGTCCCCCAGCACTGGACTTCACCTAGAACTTTAGTGGGGGCCAAGGGTGCTGAGAACCCACCAATGACTAGGAAGATACAGTCACCAACTTCATCTGTCCCCGTGCCCCTTCCCAGGTCCTGCCTCCACAGGTTTAACCCAGAACTATAAACCTGTCTTTGTCAAAAAAAAAAAAAAAAAAGAAAAAAGAAAGAAAAGAAAAAAAGAAAGAAAAAAAAAATACAAAACCATTTTACATTAAATCAGGGTTTTTTAAAATGTGGATAATTTGGGTCTTACAGGTAGAAAAATACATTATGCCGTATGTTGGAGTTATAAATGTAAAACATACTTTAAATTTATTTAGATAATGAAAAATTCTACTGGTATAGTGTTTTACTAAATGGTAAACGAGCAGTGAGTTTTAAAGTTGACAAATCATTTTTTAAATTAGATAAATGCATTACCTGAATCATAAGTTGATAAAATATAGTGTAAAAACACCCTGATTATGAAACACATCTAATTGGAGATGATGCTAAAATACAAAGACTTGGATTGAAAAAGTTTGGGGCTGAACTCAACCAAGAGACTCATCATGCTGTTATCTAAAATCCCTTAGTTTATTATGAAAAAGAAGTTTCTTTACAAAACTGGTAGAACTATAATATCTAATACATTGTTCAAAATAAAGAAATGACAGTAACAATTTATCAAAATTTACAATTGCCTAGACTTACTATAGCATCTTATATAAATTGCATTTGATTTTACTCATTTATTTTTTAGACAATATTTGTCTTCATATTTCTGGCTGTATCTATGTCTTAATAAGAAAATGTGAAATTTTAAATTCAAAATGCCACTTTCTTTTCTAGATAAAATGAAACAAGTTACAGAACTTCAACACTCACACTGAAACAATCAGATTAAATTTGAATATACATTAATATATAGATAGATATCAAAATATAATAAAGTCCTTGGTTAACTGCTGGAGGAGCAAAGACTTAAAGCGCTAAGATCTCAGAGAAAAGGAAATCAAAAAACAGTAAATGAATTTTGCCTAAGAGTAGTTGTCTGTTTTTGGAAAATCAGGTAGAAAGTTGCTGCTAAAGAAAAGACAAGCTAGCTGAGATTTTTGAAAGCTTATGGGACTTGGCAGGCAAAAATTGGAGTTTAGGGCTATAAAAGAATCTGGTACTTATGGACCAATATCCCAAAGAGAAGCAAGACACATAAACATGAGTTCCTTATTTTGGTAATTTTCCCATAAGGTATTTTCCCAATTCTAAATATATAATAACTAGATGGGCAAGAAACCAAAAACAAATATAAATAAAATTAAAAACAGAGACATTTTCAGCAGCAACATTATTCTAAAGTGACAAAAATTGAAGTTCAGTAAGTAACCTTTGGAAATGCCTTGAGGTCAGTTAGAAACCTTGGAGAGTTATACTGTTCCACCAGGCAAGACAGACTTTGATAAAGTTTTACAAAGACCATAAAGATATCCTAGAGTACAAAATCAACTATTCACCCACAGATGACACAGACACTCGTCTTATTTAACACTGACATCAAATTACAAGCAATCAATAATCAATAAATTCAATAACTTTAATGAATAGCTTGATTATGGTTTTTGACGTTTGATTTTTCACCACTTTTAAGCCTCGCTCCTCCTTCTTCCCCTTGTGCCCCACACCTGAGCAAGCCGAAACGACAGTACGTAAAATAAGACCTAAAAGTTAATGGAGACCTAGAATTTCAAAGTTCTCAAGGAAATTAATCCATGTTTCCTTGCCAAATTTTATGTGTCCTATCCTTCCCAAAAGGGGGTCTTCTTTTTAAAATAGGAGATTTCATCACATCTGGAATTCTTCTACTGTTTATAATTAAGCCTTATGCTGAACCTCAGCTCTTTTTGCATCTAACTGCAAGGAATGAGTCTCTAAGCTGCCAAAGAGGCACTCTGGTTTTCAAATGTAGCTTTTATGTGTGATTAATCAAACTCAGACTTTTTTTCCCTCCAATCTTTTGAGAGCACCTGGCAATAGCAGTTCAATTTGATAGTACTTTAAATTAGTCCTTCCTCCATATATAGAACCTCAAGCATTTCATAGGCAGTGCATCCTTTCCCGTCTTAGCTGACAACTTGTGAAAGTACTTTTTATCTTAAATTTTTGTGAGTACATGGTGTATACATTTATAGGATACATGAGATATTTTGATACAGGCATAAAATGCATAATAATCACACCAGGTTAAATGAGGTATTCATCATATAAAGCATTTATCCTTTCTTTGTGTTACAAACAATCATAAGCTTTTAATTATTTTAAAATGTACAATAAATTATTGCTGACTGTAGTCATCATGTGTTATCACATACTAGATCTTATTCATTCCCTCTAACTATATTTTGTACCAATTAACCATCCCTTCCTCCCCTGCCCCACTACCCTTCCTAGCTTCTCGTAACCACCATTCTCCTCTCTATCTCTATGAGTTCATGAGTTCAATTATTTTAATTTGTAGCTCCCCAAAATAAGTGAAAACATTCAAAATTTGTCTTTCTGGATTTGACTTATTTCACTTAACATAATAACCTCTAGTTCCATCCATATTGTTGTAAATGACAAGATCTCATTATTTTTATGGCCAAATAGTACTCCATTATGTATGTGTACCACGTTTTCTTTCATTTCTGTCCCTTCTTCTAGTGAAGGACGCTTACGTTGCTTCCAAATCTTGGCTATTGTGAATAGTGCTACAATAAATAAAGGAGTGCAGACATTTCTTCAATATACTGATTTCCTTTCTTTGGGGCATATATCTAGCAGTGGGATTGTTGAATCATATGGTAGCTCTATTTTTTTGTGGAACCTCCCAACTCTTCCCCATAGTGGTTGTACTAGGTGATATTCCCACCAACAGTGTACAAGGGTTCAGTTTTCACCACATCGTTGTCAGCATTTGTTATTGCCTATCTTTTGGGTATAAGCCATATTAACCAGTGTGAGATGATATCTCATAGCTTTGATTTGCATTTCTTTGATGATAAGTGATATTGAGCAGCTTTTCATGTACCTATTTACCATGTGTATGCCTTCTTTAAAAAAAGTCTATTCAGATCTTTTTGTTCATTTATTAAAAATCTGATTACTAGATTTTTTCCTATTGTTTTTGTGTGAGCTCCTTATATATACTAGTTATTAATCCCTTGTCAGACGGATAGTTTGCAAATATTTAGGGGGGATTCAGGGGGTGGTTGTCACTTCACTTTGTTGATCGTTTCCTTTGCTGTGCAGAAGATTTTTTACACTATTAGTGCATACCAAGAGCTATTGGTATTCAACTTACTTTTAATAATGGTTCTCATTTTCAGCCTGATAGCAGTTATTCCATCTTCAAAAACCTATTTTACAGATTTCTTCCTAGAAACACTCCCATTACCAACTGTTTTAGATGTATTCTCTGGAACAGTCTCTGAGGCATGAATATGCATGACAGAAGTTTCTAGGAAGAGGATCTCAGAAACAACGTTTATGGTGAGAAAAGCTAAATGGAGTACAGGAAGATGTTCAATTGCAATGTGTTACAGTGGAAGTGTCTGATGATTCCATCGCATTTCATCTCTATGGTTGAGAGATGGAATTCAGTCTCAACTGTAGAGAGACGGTCCTTTAGATTGTTCCCAAATTGAAATAACGGGGCTTGGCCATTGTACTTCACTTAGTATTATGTGTAGGTTGCCTCCATGGAGAAGGTGTAACCTTGGGTGATTTCCCTCCAAGGACAATTCTCTGAGAGGGACACATCCATGAGCTGTCAGAAGCCAAAATTCATGGCAACCGTGGGAATAATTGCTTTCGTTTGAAAGGGGGAACAGATAGCCCAACCTAGGATCCACTATATTACATTTTTTGTAGTTCCAACATCCTACAGTCCTTAAAAAGACAAACCTAATCCACAGCAATAGAAATCAGGATAGAAGTTAACTTTGAGAGGATGATGATTAGGATAGGGCATGAAAGAGGTTTCTGTGTTATTGGTACTGTTCTATTTATGATATGAGGATTTGATTATACAAATAAGTTCAATTTATGGAAATTCTTCATGCTACAAAATTATAAATTGTTCATTTTTGTATATATGTGATATTTCATAAAAGTTTACTTTAAATAGTAATGTGAAACACAGACATACAAAACTTTCCAAAATAAGAATAAAAAGGATGATTTTATAATTTAATATTTGGTTTTAATTTCATAAAAGTTTGTGTTTTAGGATAATTTTTATATTCTTTATCTAAAATTTATTGCTCAATTTTCCATAGTAAATGTGAATAATTACTAAACCAGAATATTAAAAATACAGCCAGTTTTGTACAATATTTTGTATAATATTAAAAGTACAGCCAGATTTGTGTAATAGCTTAACTGATATCTCAAATACTCTTTTTTTCAAATTACTAAACTAAGAAAAATAAATAGCAGAGTAATCACAATAGTACCAATGACAACTGCTATATAAGATAAACACTTTGGTAGTTAAAAGTTACTTAGCTCAACCACTTTGCCTCAACAAGATTTAGGAGATAGAGTTGACTAAATTAAAAGAAAGACAATATAATGGCTTTGTAATCGCCATGCAAATACCCCATCATTACAGTGTGGATATGTGGTTGTTTTTATTTTTAAAGAAAACTCTGGTTTACATGTTGTTTACTTAGGAAGTATTAAATGTAATTAGAGGGTACAATTCTGGAGAAGAGAAAAAAAGTGATATTTGGTTTTGATGTCTATGTACTCTTGGAGTTAATAATTATTTTCCAAAAGTCATTTTCTTTGGATATAAACGCATTACTTGTCCCTGTCCTTAACCAATTGATAAAGTTACACAGTTTCCCCCAGAAGAATTTTTTGGAATGACATAACTTGCTTCATGTCTTGTATATCTTATTTTTAAAATATAAGAATATTTCTCCGAAGAATAAAATTTTTAACCCTGAGTGATCAGGAAATGTATTAATGATGGTAACACATATTTGTTATGCAGTTTTTATTATAATGAGGTTTAAGTGCACAATACATAGGAAGTAAGAATCGGTAGCAGATATTCTGTGCTCATGAAATGTGCCTCTACATCCCATGAAGTAAGCAGACTATATTTTCCAGCATCCGTTACACTTACATGTGGCTATGCCTGAGTCATGGCTAAATACTTGAAATTGAAACACGTTACTTCCAGGCCTTGTCCCCCTAAACTCCTACAAGTAGTCTCCATGCCCTCTCTCCCTCTAACTGCCTTCCAGAGGCAGACAATCCATCTTAAGCCTCAGAGAAACTGAGCACAGCAGAGCAAAACAATCTGAGTGTCTAGATGACAAAGTCCAAGGCTGCACAAAGACTGGAAAAATCCTCATTGTCCTTTATGTGTGTGAGAAATAATTTCTTACTGTGTTAAGCCACTTGAATTCAGAGGAATGTTTGGTACAATACTTACCTACTTGCAGTAAGAGTTACCCTAAATACTACAAAAAATTGAACAGTAATTGATGTGGTGCCAGTAAAAACAAATTTGTGGCGTTTGTTTAGTAGTCAGGGAATGGACCAAAAAAGCCTAGAGACTTCTCTTGATCGGTGATGAAACTTCTATCTGCCATAACTTGGAAGGCAGGTTATATATACAGTGAGCCTATTGCTCTAGAGAAAGTGGGAAAAAGCAGAGTGAAAATATGTCTGTCACTATTGGCTGCCTTTAGCAAGGCATTCAAGGAGGATAAGCATTACAAAGTTTCAAAAGAATTGGAGAGTATCCAGAGATAAAAAGCCTTTAATAATTGAAAAGGTAACCATTTTAGATTCATCTCTAAAAGAACTGAGTGAAAAACAAACTCGAACAAAAAGGCTCAGTGAAAAATACATTGCTAAAAAATTTAAATATTTAAAAGATCTACGACTCACCTTAGTGGTATTCCTAGTGGTATTCCCTCCCACATTAGTCTTTTAGTTTAAATCACGTCAACATAGCTGCCATTAAGTTGAGAGAAGTAGAGGGTAAAAGGGCTAGGAAACTCAGAAATAAAAGTAAGAAGTATGTCTTGGGTATGCCTACTGATCCATGGAACTGACTGGACTCAACGAAATCATAAGCTTAGCAAGTCAGTTTGGAAATTATACAGGCAAAATAAACTAAGAGTGTCTGACAATACCTGCGACTTTCAAGTCTTAAAAAAAATCCTGACTCTAACAGATTCTATCCAGCACATACGCTTCTTTGTTCATATAAGGTATGATCATGAATGATAACAACTAACAAAGGTCCTAAGAATGGCTGAGCCAACACCCAGAGAGAGGAATGCATAGGAAAACAACCATGTTTTTCCAAGAGGTAAAAATCAGAGTCTTATCAAGGAGTTTTTTTCATCAACCTTCACCCTAAATGCAAGTCTTCATAAGATATGTCTAACAGTATATTAAACAACAAAATGTATCTGTAATGACTGAGACTCTCAATTTTCATATTTTCTTTTGTTCTTCTGAGTCTTCTCCAACATTATGTATCTAATGTATTAGAGGCAGATAACTTGTCTTTTCTGTTTTATTGATTACTGGGCCAGGAGAACATGGCTGGCCATGCTGGAGAAGCCAGTGCACCACCAGCAAAGCTATACTTTAATATGGATGGAGTAACTAGACAGGGCAAGTATGTCCTATATGAGTAAGCAAGAATAAAAATTTGCAGATCAAAAGGTAAAATGTGCAGAGACTACTTTTACCTTGACTTTCCTGTCTTTCCTTAAATTCCTTCCTACTTTTGAGAGGTGACAATGTTCTGGCAGCCCTCACCTCTCAGCACCTCCTCGGCCTCAGCATCCACTCTGGCGGTGCTTGAGGAGCCCTTCAGGCCGCCATGGCACCATGGGAGCCTCTCTCTGGGCTGGCTGAGGCTGGAGCCGCCTCCCTCTGCTTGCAGGGAGGTGTGGAGGGAGAGGCGCGGGTGGGAACCAGGGCTGTGCGGGGGCTCACCGGCCAGTGCGAGTCCTGGCGGGTGCAGGCATAGGCTCCACTGGCCCGCACACGGAGCGGCCGGCTGGCACCCCTGGCCCAGGGCAGTGAGGGGCTTAGCACCCCAGCCAGCAGCTGCAGAGGTTGCACAGGGTCCCTCAGCAGTGCTGGCCCGCCGGTGCTGCACTCAAATTCTCACAGGGTTTAGCTGCCTCCCCGCAGGGCAGGGCTTGGGACCTGCAGCCTGCCATGACTGAGCTCCCCGCCTGAGGTGGGCTCCTGCGGGGCCCTGAGTCTCCCTAACGGGCACCGCTCCCTGCTTGGTGACGCCTGGTCCCATGACAGCCCAAGGGTTGAGGAGTGCAGGCGCAGCTCGGGACTGGCCCCGCTGCAGGATCCACTAAGTGAAGCCAGCTGGACTCCTGAGCTGGGATGGGGACTTGGAGAACTTTTATATCTAGCAGAGGACTGTATGTGCACCAGTCAGCACTCTGTCTAGCACTCTGTGACTCTGTGTCTAGCTCAAGGATTGTAAAGGCACCAATCAGCACTCTGTCAAAATGGACCAATCAACTCTCTGTAAAATAGACCAATCAGCTCTATGTAACATAGACCAAACAGCAGGATGTGGATGGGGTCAGATAAGCAAATAAAAGCAGGCTGCCTAGCCAACCAGCGGCAGCTCGGTCTAGTCACCTTCCACACTGTGGAAGCTTTGTTCTTTGCTCTTTGCAATAAATCTTGCTGCTGCTCACTCTTTGGGTCCAGGGCTGCCTTTATGAGCTGTAACACTCACCATGAAGGTCTGCAGCTTCACTCCTGAAGCCAACAAGACCACAAATCCACCTGGAAGAACGAACAACTCCAGACGTACTGCCTTTAAGAGCTGTAACACCACGAAGGTCTGCAGCTTCACTCCTGACAGCGAGACCACAAACCCACCGGAAGGAAGAAGCTCCAGACACATCTGAACGTCTGAAGGCACAAAATCTGGACACACCATCTTTAAGAACTGTAACACTCACCACTCCGAGGGTCTGCGGCTTCATTCTTGAAGTCAGTGAGACCAAGAACCCACCAATTCTGGACACACTTTCCTTTAATTCCCCAATAAATCGACTCTGATATACAGATTTACAGGTGGCGTGGAGGAAATAGGAAGCAGGAGTTGAGTTGTTACGGATTCACATCAAAACACCTCAGCCCCCAGCACGGGAAATACTGGAGCTAAAAATGGTCCTTCAGAGTTGTCCTTGTTTGTGGACTAGGCCTTTGTATCCCCCATGGACTGGTCCTAGAAGTGGGCTGCTTCTGAGAATGGGGCACAGCTGCGTCAGATCTTTGTCAGAGAGCAATTCCCAGTGAATTACTGAAAGTCGTCCCCTGTCAGTTCTCCAAACAGCTGAAAATATAAGCTCCTTGGTACTAAAGCCAGGATTTGAATGGCATACCACAGCATCCACCACATTCCAAGGTGTATAGTGAAACTACCTTTCCCAGCCACCCTTGCAGTTAGGTATAGCTACATGACCAACAGATACTCAATTTCCAGTCCTGGCTTATAAACATCTCTTTCATAATCCTCCACGCTCTGCCTTCGTCCACAAGCTCCCTGTTGCTGATGATCTAGCAGGGGACAAGGCTCTACAGTGAATCCAGAGGAGGAAACAAATCTTGGACCGTAAATGACTAGGTTGAAGGTTGCCATCTAACCAGAAACAATTAAGTTTGCATTTTTGTCAGGAGAAAATAAAACCATTTTGTGTTAAGAGACAGAGATTTGGGAATTATTTATTACAGATGGCAGTTTATATATTATATTGCCCAGTCTTGACAAGATATCAGATTCATCCAAAGTTCATAATAACAATAGTAATGATGGCAATAATATGAAAAAATATTTTTAAAAGTAGGCTTTATGTATTTGGTAATTCGATTGAGCTCTCATTGTTTGTGTGTTTGTTTTTCATTATTAATTAACGAGTTGTATTGAATCACCAAGGTTCTTTCAAGCGCTAATAGTCCGTGATTTTATGACATCCACTCTGGAAAAAAAAATGGTGTCATACAATCCCTTTTTAGAATTTAATAATTCTGAAAAGCTGCATAGGTCAGCCAAGGTAAAATT
The DNA here is from genome assembly GCF_000951045.1 of Mandrillus leucophaeus. NCBI lineage: Eukaryota > Metazoa > Chordata > Mammalia > Primates > Cercopithecidae > Mandrillus > Mandrillus leucophaeus. Next base: position 2,556,274 of record NW_012105220.1, on the reverse strand, counting down.
TGAAATTTAGAATTCATGCCAAAACCCACGTAATTCACTTACTGTAAGTCCTGTGCTTCATCACTGGCCAAGATTCAGACCTAGACACTACATGCTCATGATTAATGTGCTTCTTTTTAGAGTGTTTAAGGCCTTTGCTGCCAGCAATTTAACATTGCTATTGATTGAAATATCAACATCTCTATCAAGACTATAGGTTCTTCACATGCAGGTGCTCTTAATACATGGACTACTCATGCTAGTGGAAAGGATTTTTGGAAGTTTCATCTCTTTCATTCTTTCAAGAAATTTGCTTATTTCTTGTGCTACTTGAAAGATTTTCGATGATCCAGTCAATCATAGTAATCAGGATGCCTCCTCATCAAGAAGTGCCTTTCTTGGCTACTAATAGTTGTCTGGCCAGTCATAGTGTCAGACTGAGAGAATCCTTTGGTATAATGAGCGCACTAGGGATAGTACTACTTAGCAGCAAATGGATACAGCTTCTAAAATTGTGTACAGGCTATAGTCAGGAGGGAGGGTTTCAAGTAAAATTAATAGCCACCTTGTGCTTTTTAAAAAATCAATGCATTATTGAAATGGTATTCATTCAAGGTTGCACAGCTGGTTTGATGCTGATTATACTTTAAGCCAGAGAGGATAATTAAATAGGATAGAAAATGGTGTAAGGTTATTCATGACAGAAAAGATGCCAAGAACACTACAACAAAGGCCACTTGCTGATCAAGGAAAGAAACTAAGATAAATTTAATGAAAAACTATTAGTTTACAACTTTTTTGCCCCTCATCTAACAGAGTTTGCTTTGTAAAATACGGTACACACGTGGAGAATTCTGCATTTTAAAAACAGCATTCTTGTTGTTTTACTTTCTCTGGCTTAAATACAGTAAATATAAACCCTATTAAAATTTAGCCTTATGGGCTTTTTCATATGTATGTTCATTAAATAAAATGATATTTTAAAAGAAAAGAGTTCTTTGGGGCCTAGACTAAAACATAAAAATGAAATAAAAATTTTAAGAAGTACAATCTTACTATAATTATTTTAATGGAAATTCATGAAGTAAGGCTTTATCTTTAGATGATTTTCGAAAACTTGGATTTAACTGCTAATATTTTAAAAAACTTTATTAGCATTCAATTTCCTTTGTCATGCCCTTTTGCTAATGATGCACTGATACTAATCTTTAAGATATTGATGCTTCTTTAAGCATAATAATTATAATTACTCAAATATTCAGACACCATTTTAAAAGCAATACTAAACTCATTCATGTTGTAAATTCTTGTTCTCATTTTTAGGAAGCTAACATAATATTTCTCACTTGAAATGACTTGTTTCGTTGATTTTATGTTATTTTAAAGGCTCTTCCCCAGTAAATTCTTTAAAATATTTATTAGCTTTGTTATCATGGGTTTATATCTGAGATCTTCAAACTGTTTAGTGCACAATCGTATATGACTTACAGAATTTCAGAATCTATTCTAAAACAGAAATTAAATTTATACATACACCCACACATACACATTCACAGAGCCTGAGGTTTGGGGCAGTTCTATTTGTCTGATAAAATTACTAAAATTAGGAAATTAAAACCTTAAGTTTAATGGCTCTAGTAAGTAAATATAAAACATCTATTTCTCCACTTGTTTGTACAAATGCATTTCATGGTGGAATCAAAACTATCTGTTACATTCGTTTCTATGAATTTTAAACTCTCTAAGCAATGATGCATTTCCCTGAGCATCTTCTGTACTTTCATTATATCAGGTAAGGCAAGAGCAAGATGTAAAATGTCTCTTCACTTTTAAGAGGAAACAAAATCTTGAGCTTGGAATTATTCTTCTAAGGAAAAGGATATTCCCATAATTTTTTTGATGGTTCGGGAGCAAATTTGGTTCTATATTGTTTTGCTCAGCATCCTGCTGATTGTTCAGTCTGTCACAATATATAAAATATCATTGCTCTGAAATCGCTCTGCAAGCTTTCCAAGCAATTGCATTCCAGACATAATTAAGAACAAACTAAGGCCTTAAGACACGCTACTTTTCTCATTTCAAATGATCATTTTACAGAAGAATGCATTAGACTTTTCTATCAGAGTTTGATTTACTAGTCATATGTGAAGAATAAATTTGATCTTTTTTGTCTATTGGATATTTTAGGAGAAATTCTTACTTTATTTTGAAAATTTATTAAAGTTGTATTACTACTTCTTATCAGTTCATGTCTCCCCATAATCGCCAATCCCTCCTGAAAAAAAAGGTATCTAGCAACATTTTTGTATTGCCTAACATGACTTTTGAAGCTAAAATAGGAGGAACCGAAATAGAAAACCCCAATTTAGCTGCCCCTTAAAATTGTACTGTGAAGAGATACATCAAGGTCCCATGATTCTTAACTGACTTTTATAAAATGAAAAATTTCCCAGATATCATCTTGAGATCTCAGGCATCAGTGAAATAGGGAAACAACTACTTTTTTTTTTTTTTTTTGAAATCATACCAAAAACCTGTATTTTGGGTTATTTTCTTTATGAGAATACTCAGATTTGACTTCTGAAAAGCTTAGTTTAGCATTTTAATGGCGTTAAAAATACCCACAATTCAATTTGTCCTTATTGCTAATCACCCTGCTCCTATTCCCCTATCTGATTATTGTAGTTAATAGGTTTTAGAAAAGATTCCTCCCAACTATCTTGTGTTTGAAGCCCCAAAGTATGACAAATGATGTCCATAGCTATGGTGTGTGAGAGGCCATAAACAGATGTTTTCTTCAGGTTTAATTTGATGATATGAACCCTGAAGAATTTATCTCAGCTTGCCAGTCAATGGACTTCACATATTCTAGTGTTTTATCTAGATCATAAGTATATGTCTGCAAATCAAGAAGAAATGAGTCATCTGTAAAGCATCAAAACATTCACTGCGAATGCTGCCACTGAAGCTACTTCCCAGCTAATTTCACGTTTTACCTTCTACACACGCAGACTTTTAAAATGATATTATTTACATGTGTTCAAGACAAATTTATAACCGCCAGCATACGGAGTTACTGTTTTTATCACATTTTAGTTCAAATGCAAAAAGTGTCCAAAACAATAGACAGTATTTAGTTCAATGAAATGATTTTTTAAACTAATTTTTAAGCCATTCAATATTTTGATCAAAATTCAACTCTAGTAAAACAACTAAATCAATCTAGCACGGAAAAAAGAAATGTAATGCTACTCATGTTGTATACAGAAAAAAATGTGATATAGTAAATGATATTGAAATACTTTGGTGTCTTATCTGTTCTGGCTGCTATAACAAAAATAACATCGATTAGATGACTTGCAACTGACATCAATTTATTTCTTGAAGTGTGAAGGCTGAAAGTTTAAGATCAGGGTGCCATCATGGCTGGGTGCTGGAGAGAGCCCTCTTTCGGGTTGCAGACTATTGTGTTCTCTTATATCTTCACATGACAGAGAGCGGACTAGAGAATTTTCTGGGATTCTCTTTATAGGAGCACTAATCCTATTCATGAGGGCTCCACCCTTATGATGTAATTATCTCTCAAAGACCTCACTTCTTAATACTACCATGCTTGAGGTTAAAAATGTCCACATATAAATTTGTGAGGACACAGATATGGAAACTATTGCACTGGCTTTCTCACATGCTGTTACTGGTTTCTAATAGATTAGGCAATGTTCAAAAACATAGAAAAGAAAAAAGAAACATATTTGACACAAAAAGTGCATTTATTTGAACAGCAGTCTAATCAGTTTCCATATCCACCCTGATTCATCTTTGAGTTTCTTTCCTGCTCAGCAGCAACTTTGCAGACAAGCATGCACTGATTTTTGGCAAGGTATAATCAAACCATTTTTGCTATAATATTCTTTAGACTCTATTGACTTTCATAGGATAGTTGTGCTGAAAAACAATATTAAATTGTTTTATTTCTCTGTGGGACATGATTGAAACCACCTGGGTGCACAAAACAGTGTGCTGATTCTGGTGAGACTCTGCTGCTTTTGAAGGCTCATCATGTGATTCCCTTTGTTACTTCATGTGGTCAGATTGCTACCTGGCAAACTTGCCTTTAATTTCTTAAGTGTGCCATATTATTGCTTACCCCAAGGCTGTCATGCATCCTATTCTGAATTTATCCATTCATACCTCACCTATTCCACAACTTGCAATACTTCTATTCAATGTTTGTGTCTAGGCTTTTTATATCCCCTTTTCACTCCACCCTACCTTTACTTTGATTATATTCTTTCAAACACACTAAGCACTTTCTTGATAACAATTGTCACAATTATGATTGTTTTCCTTTTCATTGTTTTTTTTTTTAATTTCTGCCTCTCCATATACACTAGAGTTGCCAAGATGATTGAACCTGTGTCTATTTTTTAATCACATTATTACCAGTAAATTAAAATATTTCATCCATATTTGTTAAGAATATGTTTTAAAAATATACCTGAATTTAGTGAAGTATTTGGAATACAGATTTGTGTTTTTCTTCTTCACTCACTAGACTGATTTTTTTCAGCAAAATAATTCTAAGTATAGCCTGGAGTAACTGATTTTTATGGGTATAAACAATAAAATATTTAGTAAGTGTATACCGGTTAGGATACATTCTGTTGTGAGGAACAATAAAAAGAGCTTAAAGTGGCTTTCAACAATAAGGAAATTTATTGCCTTATATCACTAAAGTTTAAGCACAGAAAAAAATCTAGACTTCATTAACTCAATGCTCAAAAATATCCTAAAGGAACTAGGTTGTATACATCTTTTGAATCTTAGGAGTCTCTTCAGACTAGACAAATTTAACCATTCTATGTGTCAGTTCCAGAAACGAAAAAAAATTGAGAGAAATCGTTTTTTGAGATTTTTGTGTATGTGTGTGTGCATGTGCAACAAAGACTTTTATTGTGACCATCTGTAATAACAAAATATTTGAAACACTCAAGTGCCTACATCTGAAGACTGGTTACATAGAGCCATATATTTAAATATAATATAGTCATAAAATAGAAGGAATGATGTCTGTATGTGATACGGAATTGTGACAGGGAAGTGCTGGGAAGGGAAGGGCGGCTCCCTGGCTAGGGTTTTTTTGTTTTCCTACCCAAATGTTGTATTTCCCAAGACCACCCTGGCCTGCCACACCCCCACCCTGTGCCTATAAATATCACCCCGCCACACCCCAGCAGGCAGACACACAGGCGGCTGGACTTCTAGAGAAGCACATCAGTTGAACAGCATTCCAACAGGCACTGGCAGACGCCGGCAGCTGGCAGGCCATCAACTGAGAGAACTGCGTAGGGTTTGGCTGGAGCAGTGGGAGGAGAGCCCAGACCACGGAGTGGCCCCACTCCAGGGGAAAGCCTTCCCACTCCATCCCCCTTCTGGCTTCCCTCCTCTGCTGAGTTGGTTATCACAAGCCGCCTAGATGGCAAAACTGAAAGCGCACAAGGTAGCACACACCCACTGGGGCGTCAGGAGCTGGAAATATTCATCCCTAGCCACTGGTGTAGGGACAGAGCCCCACAACCTGCCTGCCTCTATGCTCCCCTAGAAGTTTGAGCAGCGGACACGGAAGAAACGAGCCACTCACGCTGTCGCACGCCCTGCGAGAACAAGGGAACTTTTCCTTTTTCATATGTACTACCACAGAACACATATTCACAATATATTGTTACATGAAAAATCAAATGTAAATGAATATCTATAGTATGGCCTCATTTTGTATGCATAATTGTTAACTTTCACTGGGTTACAGAGAAATAAGGTTTTTCTCTGAATATTTTTCCTTGTAGCACAGCGTCAGTCATGTCTGTTCTGCTGGGCTGACAGTATATGCCTACAGCTAAACCAAGCACTACCAAGAGAAAGGGATCACCACCATCAGCTCAAACTCATGAGGATCTGCCCTTAGAGCAGGGCATTGTTCCAGCCTCCCCTGTGGCCCAAGCTACAAGGAAGAAGAGAGATACCTAATCAAATCAGTTTTCTTTTAGGAAGGAAGAAACAGTTTGGGAGGATTACAATTAGATAGCAATCTCAGAGTCAGTGACCCTAAAATGTAAGACAGTGGGATAAATAAGATTAATTTTTTAAAATAGTAAAACAATCTATTCTAGCATTTAACAGAATAGATTTAAAAGAAAACACTAACTTAAAAATGCACATGATATGTGTTATTTCTTCTCAATACATTACAAGATTTTCGCCATGTAATTTGTGTGCACCATTTTCTTCTCTTTTAAAATGGGATATAGTATAAGCGTGAAGTTTGCATGGCGTCTACAAGAAGCAGTGGTGATCATGATAGGAAAAGCTAGGTTAAGAAAAAGTCAGTCTGCAAAATAGCAAAAAAAAAAAAAAAAGAAAAAAGAAAAAAGAAAACCCACATAATTACTCTTATTTCTTAACAAAACTTTTTTCCCAAAACAATGTATTCTGTCAATATTATATGACAGAATTGTAAAATGAGATGTCTTTTGTCTTGGTTAAAATATATAGGTAGAAATAAACAGATAGATAGTAAGATAGATAATAGATGGATAGGTGGATAGATACAGGTAATATGTGCCAAGAATTGAAAAGAAAAAAATGACATGTAGTGTAGACATATTTATTTATTTCTTCTGAGGTAACTTTAAAAACAATTATAAATATCTTACTTGATCCTCAAATAAAGGTTGTATTTTTTTTCTCTTTCTCTTTTCTTATTTTCTTTATTTTTTAAATGAGCTAATGCTCTGTTAATGCATTTAGTTGGCATTGGATGTGAAGTTCAGTTAACATATATTCTCTGTAGTCAAGAATATTATGAAAACAATCCTAGCGTGACACTAAAACCTCAATGTATCTATGCAGGGAACTTAATCACCGTCATTACAATTTATACTTCACTCTGGTAAGTGCTGAGTTTTGCAGCAGTAAATTATATAGATCCCATAAAACAGCAAAAAAACAACAATATTATATTCAGCAGAGAACCCAAAATACCATATACAATATCAGCCCTAGATTAGATTTAATGATTCTTTATTTATGTATAAATTTAAAAAAACTAATATTTTTATTATGGCAATGGAGATTTTAAAACATTCACCAGTTACATACTAAGTAGATGTAGCCTGCAATACTGATATTAAAACTAATATTAATCTATGTTTTCCCTAATGAATTAGAAGCATTGTCTACTAGTTTAAGTGAGAAAGTAGGGATTCCTATCTCCATAAGAGACTCTAGTTTTCATTTCAAAGGGGCTCTGAAATCGTAGTTGTTCCAGTATTTTTACTTATGACTTTCCCCTCAAGAGATGGATTTCATCTTGTTAACTATATTTAATTATTCAATAATTTAATCAAGAGTTAATCAATAAAAATTTATTTACTACAGGCACTGTCCAGAACACTTTGAGTCTACTCTACTGTTTTTTTGTAACTTTTGATCATTTCAACTCTCATTAGCCCATCTGCTAGAGGATGACCCAGAAAGATGCCTAAAACAAATGGATCAAAGAGACCCTGGTAGAAGAAAGCACTGAAAACCTGCATCAAATAACAACTCTCAATTGTAGCATAAAATTCAGAATACATTACTAAAAGACTTACCATTTTAAACCCTACCAAAAAGTTTAAGCATACATTATTTGAGTGGTATATTTACTTTGAACATATCAGGTTTTTAAAAGAAAGATAAAGTAACAACAATACTACTTTACAAGAAATCAGATGAGTCTGGTATGAAAAAAGTTATCTTGACTTGCAAATCGATACACTACCATCTTATCTCTATACCTTCCTTGTTAAGTGACATATGACTGTATTGTAGGACACAAAGATGTTGATTTTTAATAGCCTTACTGAGGTAAAATAAATCACATAAGTTTTCACATATGTGTACCACCATGATAATTGTGATAATAAATATATATGTTACTCTAATTTCCATATTATTTTAGGATCAGCTCCTCCATTTCTGTAACAAAAGTCATTGGAATTTTGACAAAGATTAAATTGAATCTGTAAATAATATTGGTAGAGCGCTACCAGCTCAACCATATTTGTTTTTCGATTCGTGATTGCGGGATGCCTTTCCATTTATTTAGATTTTCTTACATTTCTTTCAGCAACATTTTACAGATTTTAGCGTACATGTCTTGCATTGCTTTGCTTAAATTTATTCCTAGATATTTTATTCTTGTTGATGCTATTTTAACAGAAATTGCTTTCAAGTCTTTTTCAGATTGTTCATTGCTAGTGTATAGAAGTACATTTATGTATGTTGATCTTGTATCCAGCCACTTTGCTGAATTCATCCATGAATTCTAATTGGGTTTTTGTGGATTCTTTAGAATTTTATCAAATATAAGATCATATTTTCTGAGAATAGAGATGATTTTACATTTTTCTTTCCCATTTGGGTGACTTTTATTTATTTATTTATTTTTTTGTAGCCCGGTTGCTCCGGATAGAAATTCCAGTACAATGTTAAATACTAGTGGTGAAAGTAGGTATTCTTGTCTTGTTTTTAATCTTGGGAAAGAGCTTTCGGTTTTTCAACACTGAGTAGTTGTGGGTTTTTCTTTTAAAGCCCTTTAGCATATTGAGGAAGTTCCCTTCTGTTACAAACTTTCTGTATTTTTTTAAATCATGAAAGGTTATTGATGTTTTAAGTGTTTTTTTCTGCATCAGGTGAGGTAATCAGGCAATTTTTTCCCTTTACTGTAGTATGTGATGTATCATAATGATTGCTTTTCATACATTAATTTACTCTCCCATTCCTGTAATAAGACCCAGTGGTCATGATTTGTCATCATTTTAATGTGTACCTGGAATTGGAATTGGGTTGAAGTTTTGCATCTACAGTCATAAGAACTGTTAGTGTATAGGTTTTTAAAAATTTTCCTATAATGCTTTTGTCTGGCTTCAGTATCTGAGTAATGAATGTCAACTTCTATTTTTCTTTTTTGAAAAATTTTAGAAGGATTGGTGTTAATTCTTCGTTAAATGTTTGATAAAACTCAATAGCAAAGCTATCTTACCCTGATCATTTCTTGGCTGGGAAGATTTTGATTACTTATTCAATATTTATACTTGTTATGTATCTATTCATATTTTCTGGGTTTGTTTCAGAATCAGTTTCAGTATTTAGTGTGTTTCTAAAAAGGCATCAATTTCATCCGTATTATTTACTTTATTGGTGTAACATATGTTCATAGTACTCTCTTATAATCTCTTTTTTAAATTCCTGTAAGTTCATGAATAAAGTACTCACAATTTCTGGTTTTAGTACTTTGAATCTTCTCTTTTGTTCGTGGTCAGTCTAGCTAAATAATTGTCAATTGGTTGATCTTTTCAAATAACCAACTTTTGGTTGTATTGCTTGTTTTCATATTCTGTTTCATTAATCTCTATCTTTACTATTTTCTACTGCTTGCTCTGTGTATAGTTTGCTCTTCTTTTTCTATTTTATTTTAGTCAAAATTTAGGCTATTGGTTTGATATCTGTTTTCTATTAGATAAGGTTTCACCATGCTGGCCAGGCTGGTCTTGAACTCCTGGGCTCAAGTGATCCACCTCCCTTGGCCTCTCAAAATGCTGGGATTGCAGACGAGCCATCGTGTCCAGTCACTGTTTTCTATTTTGAATGTAGGAACTTACAGCTATAAATTTCCAATGTAGCAATGATTTCATCACATTTCATAAATTTTGATATATTGTGTTTTTGTTTCCATTCATCTAAACTAATTTATCTTAAAATTTCTTTTTGTGACCTATTATGTGTTTAAGGATATTTTTCCTATATCTGTGCTTTTTTTTCATTTTTAGTTTCACTTTATTCAACATAACTTGAAAAAGTTGCTTTGTATTATTTCAGTATCCTTAATTGTTTTGAGACTTGTTTATTTGGCCTAGCGATCTATCCTGGATGCTGTTTCATGTGTACCTGAGAAAAACATATTTTCTGATGTTTGATGGACTGTCCTACATATGTGTGCATGTGTTAGGTCTACTTTGTTTGTAGTGTTGTTCAAGTCTTCTATTTTCTTTTTGCTATTTAGTTTTTCTATCCATTATTGAAAATGGAGTATTATGTTTATTGTGGCACTATTCACAATAGCAAAGACTTGGAATCAACCCAAATGTCCATCAGTGACAGACTGGATTAAGAAAATGTGGCACATATACACCATGGAATACTATGCAGCCATAAAAAAGGATGAGTTTGTGTTCTTTGTAGGGACATGATGCAGCTGGAAACCATCATTCTTAGCAAACTATCACAAGAACAGAAAACCAAACACCACATGTTCTCACTCATAGGTGGGAACTGAACAATGAGATCACTTGGACTCGGGAAGGGGAACATCACACACCAGGGCCTATCATGGGGAGGGAGGAGGGGGGAGGGATTGCATTGGGAGTTATACCTGATGTAAATGACGAGTTGATGGGTGCTGACGAGTTGATGGGTGCAGCACACCAACATGGCACAAGTATACATATATAACAAACCTGCACGTTATGCACATGTACCCTAGAACTTAAAGTATAATAATAACAAATAAATAAATAAATAATAAAGTTTCCAAATACTATTGTAAAACAATGTATTTACCCTTTCAGTCCTGTCAGTTTTTGTTTGATCTATTAAGAGACTGTTGTTAGATATGTATATATTTCATAAATTTTAAAGATTTTATGAATTGACTATATTGCCAAGATATACCGTCTTTGTCTGTTGCAATTTGTTTTTTCAGGATACTTCATCTGAAAATAGCATAGCCATTTCCGCTCTTTTTTGATTACTGTTGGCATGGAATGTCTCTTGCATACTTCACTTTTAAATTATTTGTTGCTTTTCTAAAAGTGAGAAGATCTTTTCTAAACTTGTAAAGTAAATATCTTGTATATAGCTTAGTTGCTTCTTTGTTAATTTTTTTTATTCTGCCAATTTCTGTCTTTTAATTTGAGAGTCTGGTTCATTTAAATTTATTGGGATTACTGCTAAGGATAAGAATGCTGTTTGGTTTTTTTGTTTGTTTTTTCTATGCCATATATTTGGTGGGGGGGATCATTCCTCAGTTTCTCTATTACTACCTTCTTTTTGTTTAGTTGCATTTGTGTATGTGCCATTTTGTGTATATGTGCTATTTTTATTCTCTTCTCATTTACTTATTGTACACTTTTTAGTTATTTTTCTAGTGGTTATCCTGGGTATTTAGATTATCTTAAATTATAACAATTTTATATTACCTAATGCCAAATTAATTTAAATAACATTAAAAAATGTGCTCAGATATAGCTTATACCACCCACTTTGTTGTAATTATCACATATTACATCTTTATACATTTTTTTCCCTTTGACATAGATTTATGGTAGCATTTTGTTCATTTGTCTTTTAAATCATAAAGGAAATAACTTACAAATCAAAGATACAAAATTACTGGCTATAATATATACCTATGGAGTTATATTTTACCATGTTCCTTTTTCTTCGTATAGCTTCAGATTACTTTCTATTGTCCTTTCATTTCTGTCCAAAGAATTCTCTTTAGCATTTCTCACAGGGCAAGTCTACAAGCAACGAGTGCCCTCAGTTTTTGTTTATCTGCAAATGTCTCATTTTCTCCTTCATATCTGGAGAATAGGTTTACCAAATATAGAACTCTTTTTTTTTTTTTTTTTGAGATAGAGTTTTATTCTCATCACCTAGGCTGAAGTGTAATGGTGCAAACTTGGCTCACTGCAAGCTCCACCTCCCAGGTTCAAGCGATTCTCCTGCCTCACCCTCTCAAGTAGCTGGGACTACAGGTGCACACCACCATGCCCAGCTAAGTTTTGTGTTTTTAGTAGAGACGGGGTTTCATCATGTTGACCAGGTTGGTTTTGAATTCCTGACCTCAGGTGATCCACCTGCCTTAGCCTCCCAAAATGCTGGGATTACAGGCATGATCCACCACATCAGGCCAGATCTCTTGTTTCATTGTTTTGTTTTGTTTTGACAAGACTTTAAATATGTCACCCATTATCTCTTCAACTGTTATTTATGCCTGTATCTCTTCTCTCCATTTAGGATTCCCATTATGCATGTGATGGAACACTTGATGGTGACCTTGAAGTTTATTAGACTCTATTTTTTTTCTTTATTCATCTTTCTTTCTGCTCCTCAGATTGTATACTCTCAATTGATCAATTTTTAAGTTAGCTGACTTTTTTCTTCTGCCTGCCCACATCTGCTGTTGAACCCCTGGAGTGATTTTCTCATTTCTGTTTTCGTGCTTCAACTTTAGAAGTTCTATTTGCTTCCTTTTAAGCTTTTTTGAACCTCTTTATCAATACTTTCTATCTAGTGATGTATTAATATTATTCTCCTGGTTTTCTTTAGTTATAGTACTATGGTTTTCTTTAGCCATTCAAATATATTTGTAACAGTTTAAAGCATTTTATCATCAAAGCTAGTATTTGGGCTTCTTCAGGACTAAATTTTCATTGCTTTCTTTTTCCTTAGAAATGGGCCATGCTTCACGTTGTCGAAAACTGGATATTTTAAATGTTATAAGATGGCAACTCTGGAAATCAGATCCTCACCCATCCCCATGATGTGTGGTTCCTGCCTGTTGTGATTGTTGTTTGTTTACTGACTTTTCCCAGCTAAATTTATGAAGTGTGTTTTCTCTTTTTTTCTTTTGTCATATGTGGCCACTGAGATCTCTGTTCTATTAGTCATGGCTAGTGTGTGAAGGCACAAGAGGAGAGGTAAGAGAAGCTTGGGTATACAAAGCTTATTATACTCACAGTCCTTGAGACAGGAGGCATGGCATGACATGTAGAGCGGCATAGGAAAGAGAGTGGGGCAGTCGAGAGGCAGAAGATGGAGTGAAGGGAAAGCATTAGGCCAGAGCCTTTACTGGGTTTCTATAGGAAAGGCAAGGCAGAGCAAAGTGAACAGTGTAGGACTGGTTAGTTTGAATACTTTTGGTGGGCTCTAAGCTGAGGATATGGTCTCTAGCTTCCTGGTGTCTGGTCCTGGGATGATTAATTTAGAGGAATAGTTTCCCCTGGGGTGTATGGGCCAGAAAGAAGAGATATGGCTCTGAATTGGTTAGTTTGCGTATTAAACGCATGCTTCCTGCTCAGCCATTTATTATCTCTAAGGATTGGCTAGCTACAAAAGTCATAGTCATATATATATATACATATAAATATGTATAAAACAGCAAACAAAAAGTCACCCAGTCTGTGCAGATTAGCTGTGTGTTGAATTACTGCCTTATGGCTTATCTAGGCTGTTTTCAACTCTTCCTTAGCCTTCACTTCCTGCTGTGTGGTGCCTTTTGGCCAATAGTAAAATCTTAGAGTCTCCTTAAGTCTTTTCTGAGTATATGTCCAACTCTGTGAATATGCATGACTCTCTAAATTTCACATAATAGTTGGGAGTTTTTCAAAGTTCCAATTTCTTCATGTATCTCCTTCCCTAACCTCTGCCTACCCATGGTTTTTGTTCTATTGCTTGCCCTAAATGTTAGCCCTATTTGCAGTTGTCAGTGGTTAATTTCATTTCTCTTTAAATGCTTTCAACAAATGCTCCCCTGTGACTCATGATCCCTCAGCCCTGGAAAAGGTCTAAGGAAAGCCAAATAAAGGCAAACCCTTCAGGGAACCATCAGGTAAAGAGCCCTAACAGATTATAACACACAATCACAATTTTTGGAGAATGAGGCCTGTATTACTCCCTCCATTGCGTCTACCTGCACTAAGAATAGGAGCTGATGTCAAGGTTGCCTCCAAGCTGTGGAGTAAGGAATGGTAATACAGTGTGTTAAAATACCACCAAACTCTCTTGTCAAAATTCTCTGGTTGTCATAAGGTTTTTATTAAATTCTAACGTTAAAAATGAGTTGATGCTCACAGTTTTTGCCAGTGTATATATTGCTTTCTAAGGAGAGAGAGTTTTTTTTTTTTTTTTTTTTTTTTTTTTTTTTTTGAGACGGAGTCTAGCTCTGTCGCCCAGGCTGGAGTGCAGTGGCCAGATCTCAGCTCACTGCAAGCTCCGCCTCCCGGGTTTACGCCATTCTCCTGGCTCAGCCTCCCGAGTAGCTGGGACTACAGGCGCCTGCCACCTCGCCCGGCTAGTTTTTTGTATTTTTTAGTAGAGACGGGGTTTCACCATGTTAACCAGGATGGTCTCGATCTGCTGACCTTGTGATCCGCCCGTCTCGGCCTCCCAAAGTGCTGGGATTACAGGCTTGAGCCACCGCGCCCGGCCGAGAGAGAGTTTTAAAGTTTTCTAGTCTGTCATGATCACTGACATCACTCTAAAGATAACATTAAAAAAATAAGACACTTGATTACTTTATTTGGATTCTTCATGCATTTTATTTATTTTCTTGCTTCATTGCAATGATTGTAACTTCTATTACACTGTGGTATGCAAGTGGTGATAGAAGTTTATCATATCATGTGGACTCTTAGGGAAAATTTAAATGGTTTACTTTTTTTACCAGGTATATTTTGGGATAATTAAATACCCTAAAATTTATACAATACAATGACTTTTCAAAAACTTTCAGAGTTCTGCAACCATAGTCACATTACAATTTTAGAAACAGATTGCCTCTTCTAGACATTTTATATTAAAATTATTATATGTTATATTTTTGTATTTGGCTTCTTTAAGTTAGCAACATTTTCTTGAAGCTCATCCTTGTAGCATATTCCTTTATAATATTCAATAACATTCCACTATAGGAATATATCAGATTTTGTTTATTCATTCACTAATTGATACACATTTAGAATGTTTCCAGTTTCTGATTCTTATGAACAATGTTGCTATAAAAATTTGCATCCAAGGCTTTATGTGAAAATATGTTTTCGTTTTTCCTAGACAGATAGCTAGATTTAGAATTGCTAGCTAATATGTAACAATTATGAAATTATCCTCTAATGTGACTGGCATATTTGACATTCTCATAAGCAAAATATGAGAATTTCCTTTTCTTCACAGTCTGATCAATATCAGTTTGTGAAGTAATATCTCTTTGTGGTTTTAGCTTCTATTTTCCTAATACCTTATGATGTTAACAATTTTTGATGCCTTTTTTGATGAAAGATTTATTACAATATTTTGTGCACCTTTAAATTGTTATTTGTCATATTAATGAGTTATCAGATTATTATTTTTCTAGATACAAGGTCCTTATCAGATATATGACATGCAAATATTTTCTCCACATCCCTGGCTTGTCTTTCCATTTTGTCACTGATGTCTTTTGAAGCATGAAAGTTTTTAGTTCTCATGAAATCCAATTACTCATTGTTGTCTTTATGGATTGTAGTTTAATTTTTGTGGCTAAGGATTATTTGCTTACGTCAAAGTCACAACAATTTTCTTCCATGTTTTCTTCTAAGAATTATTTAGTTTTGGCTTTTACATTTAGTACTATTGTTGACGCTAGTTTTGTTTTGCATGTGGTATAGGATAAGGGTCTAAATTCATCTTTCTACATATGGATATCTAATGTGTCAGAATCATTTCTTGAAAAGACTATTTTTGTCTCCACCAAAGAGGAGGAAAATGTACACCTTTGTAAAAGGTTTTATATCTTCGTAAAATTGCCTTGGCATCATTGGTCCATGTCTTTAAATGTCTTTAAAGTAATCAAGCACATAGTATTGTTATTGTTGTTGAGATTTTTAATATTATTATTAGGATTGCTATTATCATTACTAGAACCAGCATTTGTTAGAATGACATGTCTTAAATTATCTTAGCACAGAGATCCTACAAAGACCCATAAATGTTGTCACCAGTTATTTTCATTTAAATAACACAAGAACATTAAAAAACCTGTCATCTACCCAATTTTTTCAGAACTAGAATAATTTGTATTGTAATTATTTTATAATAAAAATATTACATAAAACAGTGATCTATAACTTTTTAAATCAATTCAAATTATGAATAAGGATAGACTAAATGCCTAAGTTTCATATATACCTATGCACATGAGCACACACACAAAGATCTTACTAAAATTGTTATGTGGCTTTTTTTTTTACTCAAAGTTAAATTATAAATATATTTTCATATCACTAGTCTTTACATATATTAGTTTTATAGATTCACAGTACTCTTTAATGTGAAGCTTGCCATAAAATTTTAATAATTTTTTTTTAGAGAGTGTGTTCTTTCTGACATCAGTGTCTACATGCCACTCTTTAAAATTTTTAGATTGTTTTACCAGTTTTCTAATATCTCTTCCATCTCCAGTTGCATATCCCAGATCTAATTTTATCTAGGCTATAACTTTGCAAAAGGTGTCTTTGGTGTTTTTTTAAATAATTGCTTTACCTATTTAGAGAATCAATTATCATATTTTTCCTGTACTCAGACCAGGTTGACCAAGCAATTACGGTACTTAAATGCTCAATTTATAACTCTGAAATAATGGAATATACATCAGTCAGTTTGTTCTAAACATATACATTTTTAAATTTTTTTTTGCTCTTGGAGATAGAAATATGATGTCAGAATAATTAAAAATAATATGTATTGATACTATTATGACTGTTATTCTCATCACAAATTTTCAGAGTTTGCTTCTTGCCTACTTCATATCTCAAGCTTTGAGCAATGAGGCATTAGTCAAAATGGATTAGTTTACATAGCCTTATAATTATATGAGTTATGTATTATGGGTCATGTATGGGAGGGCATATCGTAAGTATTTGAATGTTTGTAGGATAATTGGGCAGTGTAGATTCAACCCTCAACAGACAACTATATACTAAATGTTATTCAAAATTTACTTTTAAAAAAAGAAAAATATGTTATGTGTATGCGTGTGCCCATGTGTATATGTGTATCATGTGCACATATACACATTAATGAATGACCAAGAGGATGAGTCATATTTTTAATTATTCCATACTACACAATGGGTTTTAGAAAACATAAGGCAGATTAGCTCTTACTAAATACTTTAAAAACACTTAAATACATTAGTTTTAAGGAGCTCCATAAAAGTGTTAACTTAGTAAGATATGAAACATTTCATCACATTAAAGCTCTGAGAATTGGGGAAAACCAGGTATTTCTGTATGTTAGTGACTATGAAAAGGAACAATTATTACAATTATACTACCCAGATCACTGCATCAAAGGTTTTATTTTATGTCAGTGTTTTCACTCTTTCTCTGTTCATTTCTGGTTGCCTTAGAAGAAAACAGTTATTCTTTGTCAGGTTGAGGGCATTCAAGTGTACCAAAAGGTCAATCTAATTAAAAAAGGGAAAGAACTTCAAACCACACGGGGAAAAAAGATCCAGCTAAATGCCAAGGAATTTATATTACTGAATGAATGAGGTAAACAGTCAGACAATGAGATGAATGCACAAAGTGTCAAAGAGAGAAAAAACAGGTAGTCTGTGACCTTTAAATTATTATTATTTTTTGTAAATTAAATATTTTCTCCATGAAAGAGAAACATTGTACACTAGAAACATTAAAAAATAAAATTCATTTTTATCACAGCATACTTTTGTAGAGCTTTATTTTCCTCCAGTGATTCCAAAAATATTTAAATTTATAAACAATTGAGCAGGGAAACTATATTAAAGGTAGCACCCTCTCTGAATGACTTTTCCCAAGGAAACACTCAATTATTTTAATTTTTAATCTTTGCAAATGCTATCCATCATTTGGAATTGCCACCACATATGCTGCTCAAAAAACATTGTTAAAATCCGCAGAAACCTTATCAAGAATAGATTTCAAACTCTGCAGAATTAATGACTTGCAAAGCAAATAGAGAAAATGGTTGTGACTGGATCTTCTCACTTTACTATTTTTTTTTTCTCATGCCACCTTTTTTTAAAATTAATGTAGAGCCAACAAAGAGTACATAGTATGAATTTTATAGTTACAAGAAGGGTGGGGAGTATATTCCTACACTGAGTAAATTAACTTTTCAGTCAGTCACCAAGTGACTTTAATGCATTTTAACAATCTAGTTAAATACTCTATGGTAGAAGTCTATTAACAATCACTATCTCAGTGAGCCTTTAGCGTCGTTGTGTTTGTAAGGTGAGGCCCTCAATTAGCAATGTACTATTCTATCAGTTATTTTACCTCCTGTTGTATTTTATGGACCAAGTATATGATATGCTGGACCAGTATTATCATCAGCTTTTTATTGTTGTTGTTTTTCACATATTAGAAAATCATAGAAAATAAAGTACATTGCCTCTGCAAATTGATGATACCCTGTTTTTCTTGGCTATCAATAACCCAGTATATCCTTTACTTTTCTTGGCCAAATCATTTCTATTTGAAACAAGACTGAGGTTCCCTGGCCCAAGTGTGAGACACGCATGAGCAAATTCTGAGGCAAAACATTTTCTATAGCTCCCATTGCTCCTATTCCTTTCCTGGGTAGGTGCTGTCTGCAATTGTCCTAATCTCCTATGTCAATGTTGTAATTCCTCACTATGACTAGCACTCAAGTCTTCAGCAATAGCGCACTTGGCCAGACACTGGTGAACTGGCTAGTTCATTTAAGGTTCCATTGCCTTAGTGGCTCAGCATCCTCTCAACCTTTACTTACTCCTACTTCCACTTATTCAAATGTCTCTGAGAACCCCGAATGCTACCTACCTTTTTCTACAATATTTATAATAACAGAAGCATGAATTTGTCTTGTTTTACCTTAACCCTGGATAAATCCTCATACGTTTATGGTTGCTTGAATTGCAAAGGAGTCCACTCTCTCTCTGTTTTTAATGCTTAAAAAAATTTTCAGAAAAAAAATCACATGTACAACATGAGGTTTTGAAGTATATGTACGTTATGGAATGACTAAATCTAGCTAATTAACATATGAAGTATGACACCTTGTAGTTATCACATAAAACTAAGGAGTAAAATGCTGGTTACCAGCGGCTGGGGTGCTTGTGTGTTGTGGGGCGGGGCGGGTTGGGGTGATGTTGGTCAAGGGATACAAAATTTCAGCCAGATGGCAAGTATTAGTCCAAGAGACCTCTTGTACAACTTGGTGACTATAGTTAATAACAATGTGTTATATATTTGAAAAATGCTAAAAAAAAAAAAAAAAAAAAAAAAAAAAACAGTAGATGTAAAGTGTTCTCACCATGTCTCTCAGCATTTGTGCCTCGGCACTACTCGTCCGTAAGACCCAGCTTCTATGATAGGGTTAATTAGCCTCAAACTAGTCATATATTTATTGAGTGGTTTTTGCCTAGTGCTATTTATCTTGTCACTTTTCCTGCTAGCTTGGTAAGTGTTGTCAAAGTATTAGCATATCTTCTGCCAATGCTTCCAGCTTTAAATCATAACCAACTGTCATTTTCACTAAAAATACAAAATCAATCATAAAGTGGCTGATAGTGTGTCTGTATATAGGCCTTGTCAGTTACATTCTGCACTACAGATCTTATATGAAAACATTTCTCAAACGACATTTTTTACAGAATTGACTACTTTAACAGCTACAAACAAACCAACATCAAAGGATTAAAAAATAATTGAATAGTGGTATGTTGTTCATGCTTCTTTTTTATTTTGACATTAAATGTCTTTTCAAAACCATGCTATAAAACGTAGACGTATAATTTTCAAACAAAAATAGAATAATGTTTATGAAAGCAAAATAATATTATATATAAACCAAAGTAAACATGGAGAAACATGATAAATTGTCCATATTTCAGTAAAGTTTTCAAAGTGGATTTTTTTTTTTCTTTTTTACAGGAGATTTATTGACATTCACTTGTCTCTCAAATGCCCTGGAAAGCTGGAGCCTCTTCTTGGCTGTGACAGTCCTGAGATATTTAGATGCCTTTTTGAGCAGGCTTTAGTCAATTGAGGCCTCACAAACAAGCAAATAACAAGGAGGCAGAATCTCAGTGGGTCTGATTTGTGGCAAAGTAGAATGATTGTTTTTTACATTGCAGTGCTCCTGCTTAGGTAGTGACGTTTCATAAATTGTTATCAACGGTATAAAGACTCACGATGACTTGTGAAGTATAAAATGTCCAAGAGAATTCAAAGACTTGATGGCTTGGAGCATAATGTTACCAGCAACTCCACTCACTGTGGCGTGTTGTAGGTTAGTTTGTTTGTTTTTGTTTTGTTTTGTTTATGCAGAAATTTTCACTAAATGTAATAGAATTCCCTGACTACAATCCACAGCACAAATGAGGATATGAATTTATGATGTTAAGATCAGAATATAGTTATAATTTTTCAACAGATTCTAACTTTTCAAAAGATTCTAAACATGTAGCAGTACTGCAAGGATGAAAAAAAAAACCCACAAAAACACCATTCTTGAATATTTTCCTCACCATGTTTTATTCCCAATATCTCACACGTATTAGGCAGCCCATGTATGTATGGTTGTGTGTGTAAATTAATTGTTAATGTTTTCAACTGATTAATTAATGTAATGTCATCAAGTTCCAGATTTGACTGTTCTTGGACAGATGACTCATGTTGATAATTAGAGTAATCAGGCGCTAAAGTATGTAACAACAATGCCCTGTTATACTTTAAAATCTACCTTCTAAAGTATAAGAACATTAACATTGTTTATAGAACACATAAGGAGAACCAAATTACAACTCACTAATGCTTTGGTAAGTAAGTATGGACTACGGTAAAATGAATTAGCATTTTAATACACTAAGCTGCATACACCACCAACATTTAAAATACATGTTTCTCAATATCAGATACCAGATATCAGATGTCAGTAATATCTGGTAACAGATATAACTGACTCTTAGGGTACAGAACCTTTGCTATAGGCAGTGATTAGAAAAGCAATTGTGAATTTGTCTTTTCAATGTTTTTTTTTTTTTCTGAGGTTCCATGCTGTCAAGCATTTGAAAAATTCTGATGTATATATTCTTTCTTTAGATGTTTAAAAATATTAATCGAATTGAACCTGCATCTTTCCTTATCTAGTCTTCGTACTATTTAGCCTCTTAAGAAAGTTCACTTTTTCTGTGATAACAATTTGTTTGTGAGTGTAGTTCAATTCACACATCATTGTATTGAGGATCTTCCATAAACTTTACCGTCACCCCATATCTCTAATTTTGAATCTAAATATGTGCATTGTGGGGATATGGTATAATGAACTCTCATTACAGGCAATTACTTCTAAGCTAAAAGCAGAAAAGAGTAGCAAAAAATGTTCTCCCTTTTTCCATTTGTGTTCCATATGCAACACTGAGACATTTAATTCTGGAACATTTATTGTTGGTTAAAACATCCCTTTATGTCAACAGGAAGCCACCAGGTGACATTAAATATTTTTAGAAAATGTTGTACTTACATTTTTCTGACGTTTTTTTGCTTTAAAAAAGTCACACATCTAAAAAAATTTAAAGTTTTTTTCTCACTTCTTGAGATCTGATTTTTCTTTACCACATCTCTACATTTGTCTACGAAAAAATTTTATAACACAGTTAGAATAAGAATTTTTCATTTGCATGAGAGACTGACATTTTACAAATAGAAAAATTGAGGCACAGTAAGGTTGAAGAAATATTCTAGGGTTGACAAACTTTCAAATTGCGCAACAGAAACCTTCTTATGCCACTCCAAGCTTACAGTTCATTAAACCAAATTATGTAAGTCTAGTGATGTTCTCTCTAATTTCCAGAATGGCTTATCTCACTTTTCCATTTCATCCTCTTTCTATACATCAACCAATAAAACATATTTAGAAAATGTATAAATATATGATATTTAGGATATATTATATTCCAAGAATATATATTTCATTTAAATTTTAACTCATCTACCATCCTTGCTTACTTTTCTTGCCATGTGTTCTGTAAAAGACAGCAGCTCATCTATGGTCTTACCTGTTATTGCGAGCAATTAAACTTGCTTTCAATGACGCTACAACATTTTTGAGAGATACCCTTCTAGGTGTACAGAAACTAGAAAACAGACAAAAAACAGTTGGCTGGGTGCGATGGCTCATGCCTGTAATCCCAGCACATTGGGAGGCCGAGGTGGGTGGATCACATGGTCAGGAGTTCGAGACCAGCCTGGTCAACATAGTGAAGTGCCATCTGTACTAAAAATACATAAAATTAGCCGGGTGTGGTGGTGGGCTCCTGTGATCCCAGCTACTCTGGAGGCTGAAGCAGGAGAATCACTTGAACCCGGGAAGCAGAGTTTGCAGTGAGCCGAGATCACGCCATTGCACTCCAGCCCAGGCAACAGTGCAAAACTCCATCTCAAAAAAATCCAGAGGAAAAACAAATTATTTGGAGTCTTTGGGCAAAACAAACAAAAGCTGTAAATCAACATAAGCACCAGCTTTCAAATCCAATCTGAGTTTTTTAAATTTTAAAATATTTAATTGACAAACACAAATTATATAGAGTAACAAGTTGCTTAGTGACAGAAATGTGTTCTGAGAAATGCACCCTTAAGTGATTTCATTGTTGTCCAAACAACATAGAGTGTACTCTAAAAACCTACATGGGGCAGCCTTCTACATATCTAACCTATATGGTGTCGTTTATTTCTCCTAAGCTGCAAACTTGTATATCATGTTACTGTACTGAATACTGTGGCCAATTGGAACACAGAGAGACTTATGTATTTAAACATTCTAAGCATTTAAAATCATCAGTGGAAATAGGATATCAACTTTTTTTTTTTAATGGAATGCCTATGTAGGGCATTTACCATAAATGGAGCTGGCAGGACTGGAAGCTGCAATAAGTGAGTCAGTGAAGGAGTGCTGAGTGAATGTGAAGGCCTAGGGCATTACTGTACACTATTGTAGTCTTTATAAACACTGTACACTTAGGCTACACCAAATTTATTTTAAAAATTGTCTTTCTCCAATAATAAATTAACTGTAACTCACCGTAACTATTTTACTATATTTACTTTTATATTTTTAAAACTTTTGTCTCTTTTGTAGCAACAGCTTAAAACACATTTTATAGCTGTACAAAAATATTTTCTTTATATCCTGTTTTATAAGCTTTTTTATATTTTTCCTTTTTTTTTTTTTTTTTTTTTTACTTTATAAACCTTGTTAAAAACTAGGACATAAATATACACATTAGCCTAGGATTACTCAGGATAAGGATCATGAATATCATTGTCTTCCACCTCCACAACCTCTCCCACCAGAAGGTCTTCAGAGACAGTGACACACATGGAAGTGTCATTGTCATCTCCTATGATAACAATGCCTTATTCATTGTTGTCTCTTATGATAACAACGCGTTATTCATTGTCATCTCTTGTCATCTCCTGTGGTAACAATGCCTTATTCTAGAATACCTCCTGAAGAACTTGTCTGTGGTTGTTTTACAATTAACCATTTTTGTATAAGTAGAAGGAGAACACCCTATCATAACAGTAAAAAGTATATCGTAGTAAATTAATAAACCAGTAGCATAATTGTTTGTTATCATTAGGAAGTATTAGATACTATACACGATTGTGTGTGCTATACTTATATGTGACTGGCAGCACAGCAGATTTGTTTACACCAGCATCACCACAGGATGTGAATAATGAGTTATGCTGTGATGTTACGGCAGCGCCCACATCACCGGGCAACAGGAATTTTTCAGTTCCATTAAAATCTTATGAGACCACCTTGTATATGTGGTCCATCATTGAAATGTCATTATGAGATGCATGACTGTACATCCAGATGCACAACGTAATAATTTGATAAATGTTTATATACTGTGTGCAGATTACTGCAGTCATATTAATTGACACATTCATCACCACACATAGTTACCATTTGTGTATTCGAGCAGGAGGTGAGGACACTTAAAATCTGCTCTCTCATCAAATTTTAAGTCAACAATACAGTATTACCAACTACAGTCACCATGCTGTACATTAAGTCCCCAGAATTAATGTGCAGTAAACAAAAGTGAAAATAAAATAAAAGCACAGTAAACAAAAGCGAAAATAAACAAGTGAGACCACGTCAAACTCTAAAGCTTCTGCATGGCAAAGGAAACAATCAGCTAAATGAAAAGACAACCTATGAAATGGAAGAAAATATTTGCAAATCTTCTATCTGATAATGGGTTCTTATCTAAAATATATAAGGAACTCACACAACTCAATGGGAAAAATACGCCAAATAACCCAACTAAACATGAGCAAAGGACGTAAATAGATACTTGTGAGTTATTCACAGGGGTTGGGGAACAGGGATGATTATGATTGCCTCAAGGAGAGGAAAAACACAGAGTCTTCTATGGTCCTGTAAAGCTAGAAACATATATTACTGAGAATTAGTATATCCCCAATGTAGTAAATACATTATACATTGAAGCCAGCATAGATTACTTAATTTATATTTTAGGTAGTGTGAAATTATTACTAGTGTAATGCTAATATCCCTTCACAGCACATAATAAATGATATACTAATTTTCTAAATTTCTCTGGAAACAATATAAATGATACGTAATTTTGAAATCCCTCCAAAGAACTTACTTTTTGATATTAGAATTTAAAGATCACTCAAATTATGATAAAAAAATTTTTAAAGTAGACAAAAGTATTTTTGAACAAAGATAGGTAGGGCAATACACAAAAATGTTTCACTTTTAAACTCACATTGCTTTTCTAGATATATTTTCTTTTAGGAAAGCAGAAGCTATTGAAGAGATAAATCTTCATAGCATACATGATTTTAATATTAACTTTGATTTAAATAATTAATGTTGACATTGAGTTCTAATCAAATATCACATTATATTTTATGTATAGGTTTTGCTTTGTTTACCAGATTCTTTAAAAATATATAAAATAAGACTTTTAACTATAAAATTGATTTGATGCAATGAGAAGACAAAGGTAATCTAAAATGCTAGTGGTATTTGATGTGTAATAAATATTAAAGTAAAATGTATTACCACTAATATAAACAATTAAAATGTTATTTTAATCTGACCTAAGAGAAAAGAATGACAATAAAATTATAATGTTGTATTAAATTAGTGATTTAGACTTTACACATCTTAAATGCTTCTGAAATATGATATAATGAAAGACATTATACCTATCAAATTTCTAGCCCAGATATTACACAGAATTGTAAGCTTCTGTAGCTTATTCTATCTCTTCTATTCATTCATGGAGCTCTTAAAGCAATTTGATTCTGGGACAAAAAACAAAAGAAAACCCAGCTAAATCCCTTAATAACATCATTAATGACTGAAAAACATGGCTTGAAAAAAAATGCCTTCGTTACTTAATCAAAATGAGAGAAAGATTGAGATAGATAGATAACTAAATAGTTGTAGACAGGCATAAAAATATGAGTTTTCAATTGTTCTTTAGATTATGAGACATTCAATAAATTTTATAAGTGATGATTAACATAATTGACAAGTTCCAATTTCTCTGTTTGCAAACAAGCAGCTTGAATTTTGAATTAGAAATGTTGGTAGAGAAATAACAGTTTTGACTGTGAAAACCTGCTAATGAAAACTGCTACTTTATGCTCAATGCATAGAAATTGCATAACTGCTACACTAAATTGATATTTTCATTCCAGAGAACTCCATAAAGATGCCAGAGAATGTAATTCATAGCTTAGCAATTCTTCTTAAACATCTAGTACTGAATGAGGAAAACAGTTGGATAAGATAACAAAGAAATTTTGTTAGTGAATATATTCAAGGAACATAATGATATATTTTTAAATTTATAATAAAATTTTTCAGGTATGTATTTATTCTCATAGCTATTTAGAATATCATTAGCAGTTCAAGTGTAATATTATTAAAAATAGTCCTGCAATATGCCAAAAATAAGGGGAACATGGTATATGTAAATCTTAGCTTCAAACTTTGACTGGAATAAAAGTGCATACTTTGTCTATGACTACATTATAAAAATTACCTATAGAAATTAGTTACTACAACACAGGCATTATATTAATACATGTATTGGATAGTTAGAGATATAGAACTGTGTAACAATATGTAACTCTCTCCTACAGGATAACAACAACTTTTGTTTTATATATGTGATATCAACAGCTATTAGTGTTTTAATTATTATACTATTGCCATCATCAAAATAGGTAACAATATATATTAAATAATTTAATTTTCACAAAAGCTCCACAATAATTAGTATCCCCAATTTCCATATGAATAAACTGATACACAGAGACCTTAAGGATGTTAACCAGGTCACAGAACTAATAATTAATAGGCCCAAGGAATAAATTAAGCAGCTTGGATCCCGTAAGGACTTGAGGCAATGACTTGGCATAAAATTCCATTATTTGACAATAGCAGATATAGCCAGGCAAAGAATATAGTTTGGCTCCCATTTTACCCTTATTTGGTGACTTCTCAGGCAATCATAATTTAAGCAACAAAGTAAAACAAACAAACAAAGGACAGACTTTGCTTATAAGTACAGATTTCCTTTTCTAGGTATAATGGATATATCATTATTTTGCTTCAGACCAACATTACCGGGTAGAAAAAGTAAAGAAAGTAAATAAAAGTAAATAAAATATATGAGGAATTTGAGATAATGAGAAAGTAACAACAGAGAGGTAAGCTGGTATTCCACTTGTCATCCTTTCCTGTAGCATTTAAGGATGCTTTGTACAAAGCAATAAACGGAAGACCATGATCATGAGACAGAAGAGACACCAGATATATATAAAAAATTAGTTAAAAAAAGGCTTATGCTTACTTTTTTTGTAAGAAATGAAATACTATTATTAATTTTTGATGAAAAATTATAGCTGTATATAATTATGGGTTGCAAAATGGTATTAGAATTTTTAATATCGCATGACAAACTTAAAGCTAATTCACATATTTATCATCTCAAATATTTAAGAATTTTGTGATTAAAAACATTTGAAACTTATTCTCTGTTGTGGGAAGTCAGGGAACTTGAATGGAAAGACCGGCTGAAGCCATGGCAGAAGAACATAAATTGTGAAGATTTCATGGACATTTGTTAGTTCCCCAAATTAATACTTTTATAATTTCTTACGCCTGTCATTACTGCAGTCTCTGAACATAAACTGTGAAGATTTCATGGACATTTATCACTTCCCCAATCAATACTCCTATACTTTCCTTTGCCTGTCTTTACTTTAATCTCTTAATCCCATCATCTTCGTAAGCTGAAGATGTGTCTCGCCTCAGGACCCTGTGATGATTGCATTATCTGCATAAATTGTTTGTATAGTATGTGTGTTTGAACAATATTAAATCTGGGCACCTTGAAAAGAACAGGATAACAGCGATTTTCAGGGAACAAGGGAGATAACCATAAAGTCTGACTGCCTGTGGGGCCGGGCAGAACAGAGTCATATTTCTCTTCTTTCAGATAGTGAATAGGAGAAATAACACTGAATTCTTTTCTCAGCAAGGAATACCCCTGGAAAAACGAAAGCATTCCCAGGGGGAGGTCTCTAAAATGGCTGCTCTGGTAGTGTCTGTCTTATGCAGTTGTGGATAAGGGATGAAATATGCCCTGGTCTCCTGCAGTGCCCCCAGGCTTGCTAGAATTAGGAAATTCCAATCTGGTGCATTCTAGTCAGACCAGCTGTCTACTCTCGAACCCCATTTCCTGTTAAGATGTTTATCAATGACAATGTGTGCGCAGCAGGACATGGAACCTCATTAGTAATTCTAATTTCACTCTGGCCTTGTGATCTTGCTCTGCCCCCATTTGCCTTGTGATATTTTATTGACTTTGAAGCATGTGATCTCTGTGACCCATACTCTATTTGTACACTCCCTCCCCCTTTGAAAATGTTAATAAAAATTTGCTGGTTTTGCGGCTCGGGGGCATCGCAGAACCTGCTGACATGTTATGTCACCCCTGGTGACCCAGCTGTAACATTTCATTTTTTTGTACTCTTTCTCTTTATTTCTCAGACCAGCCGACATGTAGGGAAAATAGAAAAGAATGTACATTGAAACATTGGGGACTGGTTCCCCCTATATCTGGCACACCTATGTTGTTTTTTCTTTTTCCTAAGTGCGTATGGGAACCCGATTCCCTTTGGTAGGTGCAGACAAAAGTCATAGGTTTGGTCCACAGAAACACTTGTTTGACTCCCTGATGACTGGTGATTAGTCTGTGAATTTGTCTGGGTTAACCATGGGTCACAAAGAGTCTAAACATTGTACTTATCTCTTCTATATTAAACTCTGGTTAAAACAGAAAATGGTTCGAGGTCTCATGGAAAACATGGTCACTCTATTCAGGACAGTGGAAAAATACTGTCCTTGGTTTCCTGAAAACGGAATCTTAGATGTAGACTTGTTAAAACAGGGAAGGGTCCAAGTAACTATGGAAATTATGGTCACTCTATTCAGGGCGGTGGAAGAACACTGTTCTTGGTTTCCTGAAAAAGGAACCTTAGATGTAGAACTATGGAATCATGTTAGTGCAATATTCCGGGAACTGGTCTCCACAGGGAATTATGTTCCCATTACTGTTTGGGGTGATGTGGCCTTGGTACATGCCATCCCTAATGACAATCCAATCCTATGAGGACCTGCAATTACCACAATTTTCTGAATCTGGTGACCCTCCACCTCTTCCTCAACTTTCCTCTCCCAAACTGCCTGTTACTTGATCAGCTTCTTCTCTCTTTGGCTACTCCTCCCCTACCTAACATTACTGAAAATTCAGTGTCTAATTCCGGTGACTTTGGATTAACGTCACCCCCTGATGACCTCATTTCTTTTCACAAAGAGCCAGTACTTGAAGCTCCCACGGCCCTGACTCAGATAGCCCGGGACCATACATATTCTAATTCTTCCCTCTTCAAACCTTTGCAGCATTTGCCTCCAGGCATCAACTAATGGCTCCAGGACCAAACTACAATTTACCTATAATTCTGCAGGCCCTCTCTGTCCACTGCATGCCCTCAACCTCCTGTCATTTCTGTTCCTCAACGGGTCACTTTGCCATCCACTCAGTCTGCTTCTCTGTGCCCTTCCTCTCACATGGATGCCAGTAATCACCAGTATATTTCTGCTCCTTCTGCTCCCTGAATGCCCCTTTCTCACACTCTCATTCCAGTCTGACCCCCTCACTCTCAGTTTCCCTTATCTACTCATGCTTTTCCTGTCACTTCTATGCCAATTCCGTCTCAGATACCTACTCTTAAAACTTCAATGCAATGCTTTATTATGCCAAAACAAAGAAACAAGTGGATTAGTTGTGTGGGCTTATCTGGTCACACTAGAATCTCCCAACTTCCAAGGGGTACAAATGTGTCATTATGTACCTCTCAATCTTACCTTTTTAAAATAATTTAAGGATGCTTGTACTCAGTATGGCCCTACTTCTCCTTACATTAAAATGGTATTACGAACTTTTTGTACTGAGGTCTTTTTGCTTCCTTTAGATTGTGCCCTTTTGGCAAAAGCTGTTCTAACCCCATCTCAGCATTTACAACTTCGTATCTCATGGTCAGAGGAGGCCCGTTTGCAGGCTCAGCGAAATTGGACTAATGGAATTCTAATTACTCAGGCTCGGCTTACAGGCTCCGATAGTTTCTCTGATACTTATGCCCAATTAGGCTTTGATGCTCTTACCACAGAACAATTAACAAAGGTGTGTATGAGAGCTTAGGATAAATTACACGCCCCAGGCCAAACTCCCATTTCTTTTACTATGGTTAAACAAGGTCACACTGAATTAGAGATTTGCTGGCACAATGGGGCACTGAAATTAATATTCCACATAAGTCTTATAATGCTCCCAGTCAGCATATGATGGAAAACATGGGGTTTGTTCTGGGACTCGGTCTCAGTCCAAAACATGAAGGGATTACTAAACCCCTCCCAATTACTGTAAAAGAAGACAGAGCTAGTTTAGGTTATCCTTTTTAATTGGGGCCACTGCCACGCCTCCTGATCCTATCTCTTTACAATGGAAATCTGACACTCCTGTTTGGATAGAGCAGTGGCTGCTTTCTAAAGAAAAACTGGAGGCTTTGACTCAATTGGTTTCTAAACAGTTACAACTTGGAAATGTGGAACATTCTCTTTTCCCCTGGAATTCTCCTGTGTCTCTAGTAAAAAAGAAATCAGTCAAGTGGTGGATGGTAACCGATTTAAGGACCATTAATGCCATAGTTAAACCTATGGGAGCCATCCAACCCGGCATGCCTACCCCTACTTTAATACCTAAAAATTGGCCTCTCATAGTTATTGATCTTAAATATTGTTTTTTTATATTGCTTTACATAAATCAGATTGTGAAACCTTTGCTTTTACTGTAACATCTATCAATAATCAGGAGCCTGCAGCTCGCTATCAACGGAGAGGACTTCTTCAGGGAATGCTGACTAGCCCTACAATCTGCCAGCTTTATGTTGGACAAGTGTTTTCACTAGTTCAAGCCCAATTTCCCCAGGCCTATATTCTTCATTATATTGATGATATTTTAATTTTTGCCCCACAGATAAATAATTAATTGGCTGTTATCAAATTTTGAGCTGCCATGTTACAGAGGCTGGATCACACATTGCTCAGGATAAAATTCAATAAACCACTCCTGTTCAATATTTAGGAATGGTGGCCGATAAACAATGCATCCAACCTCAAAAAGATCAAATTAGGAAAGATTCTTCGAAAACTTTAAAGGACTTCCAAAAACTCTTGGGTAACATTAATTATTTAAGACCCACTTAGGTATTCCGACCTATGCACTGTCTAACTTGTTTTCTATGCTGTGGGGAGATTCCAATCTCTGCAGTTCCAGGACTTTGACCCCTGAGGCTTCACTGGAACTGGAATTCATAGAGGAAACAATCCAGACCACCCAGTTATCTAGAGTACAGTCCTTTCAGCCATTTTAGCTTCTGGTTTTCACTTCATTACACTCCCCTACTGGACTAATAGTTCAACATAATGATTTAGTGGAGTGGTGTTTTCTTACTCATTCTGTGTCAAAAACTTTGTTTATTTGGACCAACTGACCATCTTAATTGGACAAGCTTAGTGTAGAATATTTAAAATTTCTGTATTTGATCGTAATTTAATTGTAGTTCCTTTAAATCAGCTCGGAGTTCAAGCTGCCTTTCAACATTCCGTACTGTGGCAAATTCACTTGGCTGATTTTATTGGTGTTATTGACAATCATTATCCAAACAACAAATTGTTTGAGTTTATAAAAATAACTTCTTGTGTGGTCCCTCGATTGACCAAAGATCAGCCCATTCCTGAGGCCATTAGTGTTCACTGATGACTCCATTAATGTAAATGCTGGTTATGTAGGTCCTACAAAAAAGCTTATTTCTACCCCTTATACCTCTGCTCAAAAGGCAGAGTTAATTGTTGTAATTACTGCCTTACAGGATTTCCCCAAACCTTTAAATATTGTCTCTGATTCTACTTAATGTGGGAAAGATGATATGCTTGTGTTTCACCAGGAGATCATCAATCCCCTGTCTGAGTGCTCAAACTTTATGTGAATACTGACAATGAAAACCACAGAAAAAAAGATGTCCACGTCAGAGACCGCCCTCAGACATGGTGAGATCTATGCCAACTCCTCAGAAGCTAACACACTAAATCAAAATGGGTCTGGGTCAATCCTCCCTGATGGCAACGGAGACCCATCTAACTAATCCCACTTCCCCTAATTACCTTTGTTTTGCTCCTAACAAACCTAAAAATCTCACCATTTCCATTAGCCTGAAAGTAACATCCCTCTGTTCTTCTCTTCCTCCTTCAGCACTGAATCTCACTTACAATAGGTGTTATTTAATGATTCTCCTCCTTATGGTTTCTGTCTCAGCAGTTTCCTCTCACACTGATTTACTTGCTATACAAAATTATTCTTATTGGGCTTATGTGCATTTTCTTCCACTTATTCAACCTCTCACCTGGATGGATGCTCCCACAGAAATCTACACTAATGATAGTGTGTGGATGCCTGGAACTACAGTTGACCATTGCCCCACTCAACCAGGAGAAGAAGGCACTGCATTTAATGTTACTATGGGTTATAAATACCCTCCTCTGTTCCTCTGACTTGCATCCATCTAGAAACTCAAGTCTGGGCTGTTTATCTTCTGGAGAGATCAGCTACAGAGGAACCTGGACATTTGATCTCTGGCCTCTGCCATTCTCCTTCAAGGCAAATGATAGGGGGAGTAATGGGAGATACCCCATGCTTTCAATATAAACCTACAGGAAAATCATGCCCTAACAATTTTGAGGGCCCACCTAAAACTTTAATTTGAGAAGACTGTGTTAACTCACATGCAGTAATATTAAAAAATGACTCATATGGTTTAGTAATAGACTGGGCACCAAAGGGCTATTTAAAAAACAATTGCTCCTCTGGCGAAAGGGAATGCCTGGAGGCTACTTATTTTATTTCTTATCAGGAGAACAAGAATCATCATTCTACTTTGCATAGGAGGTTCAGCTCATTTTTTGCCTTAAAATGGGAAGATAAATGAGCCCACTCTGAGGCCTTATATGATATTCCCCCATTCTGAGCCCAGAACACCCAGAACTTTGGAAATGGGCTATTTCCATGTCTGGACTGTGAGTATGGGAAGGGGAAACTATTCTGTCTGTTGTCTCTGCTACTGTCCTCCTCTCTCAGTATCAGTGTAGATCCAGACATTCTGCTTTACTGAGTTCCAACCTGACTGTTCCCATACAGAGTTGTGTTAAGCCTCCTTACATGCTGTTAGTGGGAAATATCAAAATTTGGACAATCAAACAGTCCAATGTGTTAATTGTCATTTATACACTTGTATTAACTCCCATTTTGACTCCAGGAAAAATGTAATGTTGATTGGAGCTCAAGAAGGAATCTGGATTCCAGTAACTTTGCCCAGAAGTTGGGCAATCCTCCCTCTTGATACATTAAATAATGAAGTGTTACAGCAAATTCTAAAAAGATCTAAGACAATTGTTTTCACTTTAATTGCTGTGATCATGGGCCTGTTTACAGTCACTGCAATGGCCACCAATACCAGAATGGTGTTACATCAATCTATTCAAAAGGCTCATTTTTTTAATGACTGGCAAGTCAATTCCACCCAAATGTGGAATTCTCAACAAGGCATTGATCAAAAATTGACTAATAAAATTAATCATTTAAGATAGTCTGTTATTTGGCTTGGAGATCGGGTAGTGAGTCTCCAACATTGCATGCAAATGCAGTGCAATTAGAATATTTCACATTTTTGTATCACCCCATATTCCTACAATAAGACTAATCATTCATGGGAAATGGTCAAAGGACACCTTCTGGGTTGGGAAAATAATTTGTCATTGGACATAACTAAATTAAAGAAACAAATTTTTGAAGATCTCAAGCTCATTTATCCACTGTGCCTGGAGCTGAGGCATTACATCGGGAGGCAGAAAATTTTTCCGGACTAAACCCCACGACTTGGATTAAGTCTACTGGGGGCTCCACTGTAGTAAATTCTGGAATTATGTTTCTCTGTTTAATCGACTTGTCTTTAGTGTGCCAGACCAGTCAAAGAATCCTGCATCAAAATCGAGAGAATGAACAAGTCTTCATCGCCATGGTACATTTATATAAAAGGAAAGGGAGAGATGTTGCGGGAAGTCAGGGAACCCGAATGGAGGGACCTGCTGAAGTCACGGCAGAAGAACGTAATTGTGAAGATTTCATGAACATTTGTTAGTTCCCCAAATTAATACTTTTATAATTGATTATGCCTGTCTTTACTACAATCTCTGAACATAAATTGTGAAGATTTCATGGACATTTATCACTTCCCCAATCAATAGTCTTATAATTTCCTATGCCTATCTTTACTTTAATCTCTTAATCTTGTCATCTTTGTAAATTGAGGATGTATGTCGTCTCAGGACCCAGTGATGATTGCATTATCTGCATAAATTGTTTGTAAAGCATGTGTGTTTGAACAATATGAAATCTGGGCACCTTGAAAACAAGAGGAAAACAGTGATTTTCAGAGAGCAAGGGAGATAACCATAAGGTCTGACTGCCTGCGGGGCCGGGCAGAACAGAGTCATATTTCTCTTCTTTCAGATAGTGAATAGGAGAAATATCACTGAATTCTTTTGACAGCAAGGAATACTCCTGGAAAAACGAATGCATTCTCAGGGGAAGGTCTCTAAAATGGCTGCTCTGGTAATGTCTGTCTTATGCAGTTGTAGATAGGGGATGAAATACACCCTTGTCTCCTGCAGTGCCCTCAGGTTTGCTAGGATTAGGAAATTCCAGCCTGGCGAATTCTAATCAGACTGGTTGTCTGCTCTCAAACCCGGTTTCCTGTTAAGATGTTTATCAGTGACAATGGGTGCCCAACAGGACATGGAACCTCATTAGTAATTCTAATTTCACCCTGGCCTTATGATCTTGCTCTGCCCCCATTTGCCTTGTGATATTTTATTGCCTTTGAAGCATGTGATCTCTGTGATCCACACTCTATTTTTACACTCCCTCCCCTTTGAAAATCGCTAATAAAAACTTGCTGGTTTTGCAGCTCGGGGGCATCACGGAACCTGCCGACATGTGATGTCACCCCCAGAGACCCACTTGTAAAATTCCTTTCTTTTGTACTCTTTCCCTTTATTTTTCAGACCTGTCGACACTTAGGGAAAATAGAAAAGAACCTACATTGAAATATTGTGGGCTGGTTCCCCTGATAATTCTCTTAGCAGAATTCATATGCACAGTATTGAGCTAATAGCTATATTCATCATGCTGTGTGATTGGTATTCTGACTTCTAACAGAAATCATAGAGGCTAGACAACAATAAAATACAGCTTTAAGATGCTAAAATAAACCTACTGCAAACATAGGGTCCTATAGCCAGTGAAAATATCCTTCAAGGTTGAATACTAAATAAAAAATCAAAATATAAAAATTCCAGATGAATAAAAATTGAGATAATTCACTGCCAGTAAACAGAAACTATACAAATATTAAGTCAAAGTCTTTACACAGAAGGACAATGATCTCAGAGTGAAACAGAAATGCAGGAAGTAAATAAAGAGCCTAATACAGACAGTAAATAACAAATATAGCAATGGTTAAAATACATGCATAATTAACATGCCTGGCAAACCCAGCAAAATAGAAAGATGGGGTAAATAAAGTTAAATTATTCCAAGGCCATGGCATTATTTGAGAAGTGGTATTACATTATTATAATTAAAGATTCATATTGTAATTATGTGGCAACTACTGCAATATCCAATCTGCTGGAACAATCAGCATGCCAATAGGGTAGTATCAGGTATTCTCTTCAGTGGGAGTTCTTACAAAAATTCAAGGGCAATCTTTTGGACTTCTAAATGAAAACTTAGATGTAAGGCAGCACTTCAGAGTGTGAAAACACTTCTATCTTAGAAGCTGTAGGTTCCATGTAGGAAGCAGCGGGCATAATCCTAGACCACCACAATGAAACACCTCTGTATGTCATTCTACATACAAAAAAAATCCAAGCTGCATCTTCCAACATGATATTTGTAATTCATAAATGGTCCTTTAATCCAGCTTCCAGGACTTGATTACTTAGTATGACACTAAAATGCTGTTATCAGGCTTCTAGGAAAACAGGTACATAGAAGTTAATCCCAGGTCAATTTTCCATGTAGAAAGAAAGTTTTGTTAAAATTATACTCACAACTATGAAAAGAATAGTAACAAGTTGAATATCAAAATAAAATTAATACAGAAAACATCTCAAAGGGAGAAAAAGGAAAAAAGCTGGTGGGACACTAAAAACAGATACTAAAATGCTTGATATAAATCTAAATTAGTTAGCAATTATAATGAACTTAAATAGGCTAAATGCTTATAGAGCAAGTTAGAAAATAATAATGCCCATACCACTTATTAGAATTGCATCTTTAATGTAAGAAAAGAAAGCTAAATGTAGAAAGATTAAAAAACTACATAC
This sequence comes from Mandrillus leucophaeus, assembly GCF_000951045.1. NCBI lineage: Eukaryota > Metazoa > Chordata > Mammalia > Primates > Cercopithecidae > Mandrillus > Mandrillus leucophaeus. The sequence goes on along the minus strand of NW_012105220.1, from coordinate 2,520,280 downwards.
CATAAATACATCAAGCAAAAGACAGCAGTACTTAGAAATAGGGACATTACATATTAATAAATGGGTCAATGACAGGAATTAACAGAAATTTATGACAATTATAAAAATGTAATTGTAAATAAAATATATTAAAATGATTTAATTTTTGTCAACAAAAATATAAAGGAAAATCCACATCCACAATTAGAGTGAGAAATTTTTATATTACTTTCTCAATTATTAATGGAAAAAGCAAAAACATATATAAACATATGTAGAGGAACTGAAAAAAATTATTATCAAGTTTGACCTGTTTTACATCAGAAATATCTACAGCTAACAACAAAATTTATTTTTTAAAGTATCCATGGAAAATTGACTGCATATTGGCCACAAACCTAGTCACCAAATTGTAAAATATTAAAATCAATAATAAAAAGAAAATTTTAAAAACCCAAAGCTGAGAACTGACAACATAAATTTTAAATAATATATGGGTGGAAAAAATTCCAATAGAAATTATGTGGCTTTGAAAATGATAATGAAAATATGATAAATTAAAACCTGACTACAGCAAATCTACTAGAAGAATAATGTGTAACCTTAAAAACCCACAATAGTAGAAAATAAAAGGTTGAAATAAGTGATATTTCATAAAGTAAGAAAAGAAACAGGAAATTAAACCTGAAATATAAAAAGAAATCATACATATTGAAATTAATAAGATAGAAAAATGTATGTAATATAGTAAAATTAAACCAGATTTCACCTTTTACAAATACTAATACAATCAAAAAACACTTAGCAACTCTGATTTTACAAAGAAAGAGAAGGAGAAGAGGTACAAATTTCTCTTATGGGGAATGAAAAAAAAAGCACAATATATCTTACAAACATCAAAAAGTTAATAAAAAATATTAAGAGCAACTTTATAAGAATGAGAAAAATCCTAGGAAAACAAATCTGAAATTGGCATAAAGAGGAAACCTTTGTAAATCTATATCTACTTGTAAAAATAAATTTATAATTAATTAAAAATATCCCCTAAGAATATCTTAGTCCCAAATGCTTTATCAATTAGTTATCACCAATACTTAAGGAAGAGATAAGAAAATTCACAAATAGGTTGTTCTGTCAAATAAAAATATGTGGAATACTTTCCACTCATTATACGAAAGAAAAAAAACACACACACAAAATTCACAAGGAAATTACACTAAAAAAATTACAGTCTAATTGCTACTATGAATATATAAGAAAATAATTAACTAAAATATCAACAAAATAATTCCAATGGTATGTGAAAAGAAAAAATATATCATGGCCATGGTGCATTTTTCTCCAATGAAAAACTGGGTTTAACATTCAAAAATTCAGTAATTCAAGAGATTAATTGAATATAGAGTAAAACATATAATAATTTCAATAGTTATGGAAAAAGTATATTATAAATCAATACTAGTTAATGATAAATACTTTAAAAAGATATGACCTTAAACTAAAAATAGGAATATCCATAAAAGTACATACATCACATTTTATATTTAGTAGTGAAATATTAAAATATTTTCCATGAGTGAAATGAGGATTTCCAGTATCTCCACTTATACTTTACATTGTCTAGCAAAATATTAGACAGGGTTGTAAGGTAAGAAAAATAATATTTTTAAGTAAGAACTGAAAAGGAACAGATAACTAAGATTGCCATCATTTATAGATAACAAGTTTGTTTGAAAATTCAAAGTACATTACAGATACGCTTTTATAATTAGTAAATTTATCAAGATTCATAGACACAAGATAAATATGACTTTATCAATTTTGCTAATATGTATGCATGTGTGTAAACACGTGTGTTTAGAAATTGTGCAAACACACAATTGAGCAGCTCACTTGTTTTCAAACTTCAAATATCTTGCATAAAATAAAAATATCGGAATAGTTTCTGGTCCTTCTTCTTGTGTAAACATCACTTGAGTATCTGAAGAAAGTTCCTGTAAGAAAATACAGAAACTCATAATTTTTTTTTCTTAAATTTCAGAGGTCTTTTTTTTTATCCTTGTTGCAGTTAGCTTCAAAGTTTCCTTCCAGCTCCAAATTTTTGTGATGCAGTGATTTCTGGATATTGTCTACAAATCTGCATAATTTCATCCTAGCTGGGTATAGACTTTTACTGTTTATTTTCTGCCCCCTGTAACACCCCTGCCTTACATATTTCAATACTTATGGTCCATGCATATTCCTGGATCATAGAAATAACATCCTACTCTTTTCAGATGTACTGAAATGTTTTGTTGCTTAAAAATGTATTTAATTAAATGAATGCAGATTGGTTTTTTCCATCACTTACAGTACCTCTTGAGGATAAATCTCTTCACTCACTATCAGTCATTTTGCAGTAGTAACTGTAAATGTGCATTGTGCACATTTTACTGTGCTATTTGGATATAGATCCAGAATTTATCCATATATTATTTCTTTAATCATTCGACTTGTTGTCCTATGTCATCTAATGTATTTTCAATATATATCTTATAGACACTTTTTTCAAAGTTACAGTGTTCAATGTAATAGAGAACTGAAGAGTAATATAAGTAATAGAGAATGTCTTTACACAAGTATATGTTAGAAGTTAAAGTGGAATCGTATATATTAGAAATTAAAGTGGAATCATCCATAGTTATGAGTTTTCATTGCTATTGTTTTTTTGTTTGTTTGTTTGTTTTTTGTTTTTTGAGACAGGGTCTTGCTTTTTCACCCAGACTGGAGTGCAGTGGCATGAACTTGAATCACTGCAACCTCCACCTGCCAGATCAAGCAATCCTCCTGCCTCAGCCTCCTGAGTAACTGGGACTACAGGTATGCACCACCATGCTTGATTAATTTTTAGTTTTCCTTGGTAGAGACAGAGTCTCCCTATCTTGCCCAGGCTGATCTAGAATTCCTGGGCTCAAGTGATCCACCTACCTGGGACCCCAAAGTGCTGGGATTATAGATATGAGCCACCAAGCCTGACCCATAGTTTTTAAGTAAAACATAACTAGATTTTACAAGAGAGTAATGCCATATTGGCAGTGCCTTAAAAGCACCTGGTGTAAAAAAGGAATGATGTTTTTATCCATAAAACTCATGCTTTTAGAATTTAAACAAAAATAGAGTAATAGAATAATACATTCTTATTTGACTTTGAGGAAAATGTAATGCTACCTCTCCATTTTGCAAAGGAAGTGAGAGATCTTTTTCCAATTGATTAACAATATAAAACTTCATTTTGATTAGAAAAAAATGCAAACATTAACTGAGACTGAGAAGATGTGGCTCCACTGTTGTGTTTGTGACCTGGGACCATCTTTACAGTTGTGAAGGCCTTTGTCACTAATATGTATTAAGGACTGTAGTAATCTCACTTTGAACTCAGAGAAGATTTTATTATTTGTATGGATGTTTAGATAAAGTGAACTTCTAATCTGTTATTTCAAAGTCACTTCACCTCCAAGAATGCAAGTTTTCACATCTGCAGAGTAAGGGGCTCTGATATTCCTCTCAACTTGAATCCTATGTAAGTCTTTGTGCATAAATAATTATAATTCAAGCATTTTAGGATGTGACCATGGTAGAATTCAAGCAATTCAGAGAGGGAGGTGCTGATTTCTGAATAGGAGGATAATTTCAGAGATACAGATCTTAAAGGACTCAGAACTATTTTCTACGCAGGAGTATTCTAAACATAAGCAATGAGCATCACAAATTTTGATTTAAAAGGTATGTGAATTTAGGAAAGCATTCAAAATTATCTTGAATAGGCAAATCTAATGGGGCAAATATGTAGTGATGTTGAGAACATTAAAAATATTGGATATAATCCATTAAAAACTAGGAGGAAACTGTAGACTTTGATAAAGGAAGATCTAATAAATAAAATAAATGTATGTGAAAAGGAATCTATAAACTTTTTCTAGCAGTTATCTCAATGTTTGGTTTGAACCTGCTTATTCAGGCAGCACACGATGAATGGATAAGGCAATAAATATTTACACTTGTAATTTATAAGATATTTAGCCTTATAAACTGAGTTTATATGAGCACGTAAATATTTTCTTAATAATTTTCTAATCATTACATTGACTAAATGAGTGGCAAGAACATACTAGGTATTTAATCAATATCTTTTATGATGATCATAGTATATGTGTACATAGAAGGGAAGAAATGATTGCTAATATTAAAGAAAAGAGGAGGCTGGGAACAGTGGCTCATGCCTGCAGTCCCAGCACTTTGGGAGGCCAACACAGGTGGATCACAAGGTCAGGAGATCAAGACCATCCTGGCTAGCACAGTGAAACCCCGTTTCTACTGAAAATACAAAAAAAATTAGCTGGGCGTGGTGGTGGGCACCTATAGTCCCAGCTACCCAGGAGGCTGGATCAGAAGAATGGCATGAACCAGGGAAGAGGAGCTTGCAGTGAGCCGAGATCACACCACTGCACTCCAGCCTGAGCAACCAAGCAAGACTCCATCTCAAAAACAAGAAAGAAAAGAGGAAGAAATACATTTTACCTTTTTACTGTTTTTTAAATATTTATTTTATATATATATTTTAATTGACAGATAAAATTATATGTATTTACTATATACAGGATATTGCTATGAAGTATATACACATTGTGGAATGTATAAAAATTGTATATATTTATCATTTACATATTTTGAAATATGTACACATTATGAAATGATTAAACTGAGCTTATTAACATATACATTACCTCACATATGTATTATTGTTTTGTTCACATAGTAAGAAAACTTAAAATTTACTCTCTTAGCAATTTTTAAGAATACAACAGTGTTATTAACTATAGTCACCATGTTGTACAATAGATCTTTTGAACATATTCATCTTATCTAACTTAACTTTTGTATTCTTTAACCAATGTCTCTCCCATGGCCCCAGCATCTGGTAGCCACCATAGTACTCTCTACATTTATGAGTTCACCTATTTTAGATTGCACAGATAAGTGTGATCTTATCCATTTCCTTTCGAACATCTGAAAAGCAACCGCATTTATGCAATTTTCCCCAAAAGTAGAAGCAAGGAACAAAATTAAAAATTTACAAATAGAGGCCAGGCATGGTGGTTCACACCCATAATCCCAGCACTTTGGGAGGCCAAGGCAAGTGGATCACTTGTGGTCAGGAGTTTGAGACTAGCCTGGCCAACACAGTGAAACCATTTCTCTACCAAAAATACAAAAAATTAGCCAGGCATGGTGACACATGCCTATAATCCCAGCTACTCGGGTGGCTGAATCAGGAGAATCGCTTGAATCCAGGAGGCAAAGGTTGTAGTGAGCCGAGATCACACCATTGCACTCTAGCCTGGGTGACAGAGTGAGACTCCATCTCAAAAATAAATAAATTAATTAGTTAATTAATTTACAAATGGGACCTAGTTAAACTAAAGTGCTTCTGCATAGCAAAAGAAATTATCAACAGAGTCAACAGACAACCTACAGAATAAGAGAAAATGTTTGCAAACTATGCATCTAACAAAGGTCTATTAACCAAAATCTGTAAGTAATTTAAACATATCAGCAAGAATGTAGCCCCATTAAAATAGGCAAAGGAAATAGACTTCCTCTTCTCCAAAGAAGACATACAAGCAGTCAACAAAATTATAAAAAAAATTCTTGCCATCAGTAATCTTCAGAGAAATGCAAATCAAAACCACCATAAGATACCATCTCACACCAGTCAGAACGGCTATTATTAAAAAGTCAGAAAATAATAGATGCTGGTGAGGCTACAGAGAAAAGGGAACTCTTGTACACTATTTGTGGGAATGTAAATTAGTTCAGCCACTGGGGAAAGCAGTTTGAAGATTTCCCAAATAACTTAAAACAGAGCTACCGTTCAACACTGTAATCCCATTACTAGGTATTTACCCAAAGAAAAATAGATTCTTTTACCGAAAAGCCGTATGCACCTGTATGTTCATTGCAATAGTATTCATAATAGCAAAGACATGCGATCAATATAGGTGCCTATCAACGGTGGATTGGATAAATAAAATATTATACATATACACCATCAAATACTATACAGTCATAATACAAAATGAAATCGTGTCCTTCCCAGCAACATGGATGCAGCTAGAGATCACTCTTCTAAGCGAATTAACACAGGAACAGAAAACCAAATGCTGCATGTTTTCACATGTAATTGCAATCTAAACATGAATGTCCACAGGCATAGAGATGGAAACAATAGACACTGGAGACTACTAGACTGGGGAGGAAGAGAGTAGGTAGAGGCTCTAAAAACTACCTATTGGGTACTATTCTATTGGGCACTATGCTCACTACCTGGATGGCAGAGTTCAAACCTCAGCATCATGCAATATACTCAGGTAATAAATCTGCAGGTGTACTCTCTAAATCTAAAATAAAATGTGAAGGAAAAAAAAGTTGAAGCAAGAATCTGTACATCGTTACATCCCAATGACACAAACGTTATGAAATTATTTTATAAAAATTATCTATGATTAGTAGTTGATTTTTTGCAAAATTTATTCCACATCTATGGCAACAGTCAATTCTATAAATGTCATTGAAGTATAGTAACCCATATTTAAACTTCAAAATGATCTGTTTTAATACAGTATGAAAAATATTAAAATCACCTTCAATAGATATGTTAAAATGCTCATTATCAAAATAGCAGCTATTTAAAAGATCCAAACTAATACCAATTAATTTCTTAAGAAAAATTTTTGTAGTTTTAAATTCATGTTTATCCTTAAATTACAATTATCTTGTTTTTATTCAAATGCATGTTAGCACAAAAAAATTACAAATTATCTTAAAAAAATGCAGCACTTAATTTTATTAAATTACATCAAAACAGCTATTGTGTATATAGTCGCAGTTATTTTATGTTGATCTCAATTCATTTTATTTCCATGGTGCTACACAATGTACCAGAAGTCAAATGTAATGGACATGGCACCATGCAATCAGACACTATTCCTAATATTCATAAAGTGAACTGTTTTCTGCTTCAGTGGTGCAGTGAATTAATTGTAATTGAGTGTATCTCAACATAAATTTTGAAATGGCTTGCTATATGCCTTCTATTAAAACTTGCATGAATTAAAAATTCATTAGATACCAAGTAAGTTACTGTAAATTTTCTTAAATCTCTCAAGTATTTTATGTAGTTTATATTCATTCACCTTGATTTATACAAATTATTAGTGTGAGAATTAATGAGTCATCACATCCTATGTAAGATTATATCTTTCTTCATTCTATTATTCCTTTATGATTAAAATGTTACATTCTGAAATATGAGAAATGTTACTGGCAGTGTGGGTTTTGATGCATACATCTTATTAGGCCAAGAAGATGTCAAAGCATTTTATTGCTCTACCAAGAGAGTGAAAGACATAAAAAGACCAAATGTGAGGAAATGAATGAAAGGAAATTATCTTGGTGTCTCTTTAAGAATTAATTTATATTTTATCTTTATTCTTTTTAGTAGTTTAAATGTTTGACCTTAGAATAATTACATGATTGTTGTACTAAGATGCAGTTTTGATTTTTATAATAGACTTGATTTTTAAAATTTATAAAAAGCCAAATATCTATTTTCTCCTGTCTATGTACCTAATATTACAAATGAACAACATCCCTTTGTGCCTAGTCTTAACCCTAAAAACATGTTACATTAGTTTTGTTTTATTTAAGGCACTTTTTAACTCTATGTTGATTTTTTTTAGGACATGAATATTCCTAGTAGAATACTCAAGTAGAAACCTGAACTATTTCCTTGGAGACAATAAAAATTAGAAGAAATCTCATTCATTAATTTAAAATTCTGATTTAATTATTTATTTTACTTAAAATTTTTACCTTCCAATAATCTAAAATATAGAATTTAAAATTATAATAATTTATTTATTTGGTTTTACTGTTTGTGATTAATATTTAAGATGACACTATCATTTTATGCTTATGTTTATGCTGTTTTACCATTTAACCAGTCTTAACTACTAATGTATAAATGTTTAATACTGTATTTTCTTTCTCTGATTTTCCACAGGCAATTCAAATTCAACTTGTCCAGATCTGAAAGTTTAATCCTGTTCAAGAATCTTGGTATTCTGTGATCCATGTCTCAGCAAAAGTCACTACCTTCAACTCAATTTTACAAATCAGAAACCTGACATCATTTTTGACACTTCATTTACATTTAACGTCTATGGCTATTCAAATAACAATCCTATGAACTTCACATCTAATTATTTATTTAATTCATGGAGTTTTCTTTAACTTTATTGCCACCATCCTAGTCCATGTACCATTATCTCTACATTGTTTATTTGTAAAAAAATCCATAACCCATTTCCTAGCACTATTCTAAAGTCATTTCAATTCATTTTTATCTTGAGTTAAAATGACTTTTAAAAATAACTTATAATATTATTTCTAGGTTCAACAACTTTTATGTCTGACACTGCCCTTTGTGTGGGGATCAACACACAAAACCCTGGATGCATATAAGCAATCTGCAACTCTCTCCTGAAATGGCATAATTCACTTGCCTCTCTGCAGCCCAGCCACATAAGCACCCTTCCTTTGCTAACACAGTCTATGTGCCTTTTTGTCTCTGGGCCTTTGCACTTAATGTTTTCACTGCCTAAAATTCTGTCTACCAAGTTGACTGTCAATTCTTAGTCGACCATAGCTACCAAGGCTTATTGATGATAACAGGAACCTCTTTAGTTATCTACATCAAGAAGGGATTGTATGAGTGAAAGTGGTTCAGAAGAGAGGAGTTTTGGAATACTGGATGAGCATGAAGGAAAACCTTCCAAAACAAAATAGAATCAATGAATCAGGGAAACTACTACCTCTGAGAGCCTACCTGAAAAGGGGAGCATGAGTTACTCCTTAAGAATTATTCTTATTTATGGCTGGGCGCAGTGGCTCAAGCCTGTAATCCCAGCTCTCAGGGAGGCAGAGACGGGAGGATAGCTTGAGTCCAGGAGTTCGAGACCTGCCTGGGTAATACAGCGAGGCCCCGTTCTCCACAAAAATGGAAAAAAAAAAAAAAAAAAAAAAAAAAGAATTATTCTTATTTATTAATTTAGTTCTTAAACTAGTTAGGTGTCAATAATCTGGTATCAAGTCATTGCAATCATTTTCCCCAATGTCTTGATGATTAACATTTGGATCCTTGTTACTTATTTATACAAATTTATGTAGCAAACTTGAATATTTTCCCAGAAAATGAAATTTTCTTTTCTACTGCATTGTCAGGCACAAATTTTTCAAACTTTTATGCTCTGCTTCCTCCTGAACACTTAGATGCTTCGAAATTTCTTCTCCAAAATACCCTAAATCATCTGCCTCAAGTTAAAAGTTCCACAGATCTATAGGACAGGAACAAAATATCACCAGTCTCTTTGCATAGTGAAAGTGACCTTACTCTACTCCCCAACAAGTTTCTCATCTCCATCTGAGACTACCTCAACCTGGACTTCATTGTCCATATTCCTATCAGCATTTTGGCCAAAGTCATTCAGAAAATATCTAGGAAGTTACAAACTTTTCCACATTTTCCTACCTTCTTCTGAGCCCTTCAAACTGTTCCAACCTCTGACTGTTACCCAGTTCCAAAGTTATTTCCACATTTTCAGGTACATTTACAGCAGTGCCCCACTCCACTGGTACCAATTTAGTGTATTAATCTGTTCTCATGCTGCTAAAAAGACATACCCAAGGCTGAGTTGTTTATTTATTATTTTTTTATTTTTATTTTGAGTTCCGGGGTACATGGGCAGGATGTGCAGGTTTGTTACACAGGTAAACATGTGCCATGGTGGTTTGCTGCACTTATCAACCCATCACCTAGGTGTTAAGCCCAGCATGCATTAGGTCTTTTTTTCTAATGCTCTCTCTCCCCAACCCTACCCCTTGACAGGTCCCACTGAGTTGTTCCCCTCTCTGTGTCCATGTGTTCTCATTGTTCAGTTCCCACTTATAAGTGAGAGCATGTACTGCTTGTTTTTCTCTTCCTGCATTAGTTTGCTGAGGATAATGGCTTCCAGCTCTATCCATGTCCCTGTAATCAACATGATCTTGTTTCTTTTTATGACTGCATAATATCCCATGGTATATATGTACCACATTTCTTTTTCCAGTCTATCATTGATGGGCATTTGGGTTGATTCCATGTCTTTGCTATTGTGAATAGTGCTGCAATAAAAATATGCGTACACACAAGGAAAAAGTTTAATAGACTAACAGTTCCACAAAGCTGAAGATGCCTCAAAATCATGCCAGAAGATGAATGAAAAGCAAAATTTTATCTTACATGGCAGCTGACAAGAGGGCATGTGCAGGGGAGTTCCCCTTTGTAAAACCATCAGATCTCATGAGGCTTATTCACTGTCACAAGAAGAGCATGAGAAAGACCAAACTCCATGATTCGATTACCTCTCACCAGGTTCCTCCCCCAACACATGGGTATTATTACAATTCAAGGTGAGATTTGGGTGAGGACACATAGCCAAACCATATCAATCTTAAACATCTTCTTAATATTAAATAAAAGAAAGAAAAGAAAAGAAAAGAATCAGGATTATTAATGAAAATATATAGGCACAAAATCTTAATATCAACATTTTAAAAATTTGAATTTTACCAACATAGAATTTTATCTACATGCATGAATTAGCATGTAGATGAAAAACGCCTTAATCATGTTGAAAGTATGTCATATGGTAGCTTTTGAAATTGATTCTTCAGTTACTTTTAGAAACTGTTAATTTTTTTCTTCAATTACTTTTCAAATATAATGTACAAAGTAAATAGAAAATAATCAAATAGAGAATCTTAATTAAAACACAGAAATGTAAAGCAGAAAAAAAGTGGGAATATTGCATAATTTACTGACCCCTTCTTTCCCTGAATTTGAATTTGCCTATGTCTTACCAAATATTTCATTACATTATATAGTAGAACTAATTTTAGTATAGAGAATTTCAGGAAGACCATTGTCTACTATATAGGTTTCACATGCTTTTCAGTGTTGAAAGGTAGATAAGCATTTGTATGAGGAGCAATCACTTAAATTTTATTTAAATTGAGATTGTGGTAGGTTCATCTGCTGTAAACATCATTTATTATCACATTTGACACTCATGAAACTCTCTAAATTAGATACCACAATTTATATTTTCAGGGAATATAAATAATGAGCCAGCTAAATGTCACTCAGTAAGAGCCTTTAGAACAATCCTTTAAAGCCAGGTTGGGACGTTCCTCTCCACTCGTCCAATGAACTTTCTTTGAATATAATTTAATTTAAGGATCTAATGCAACATAAATGATGAGCATAGAGTGCTGTAAGAAAATTCAAAATCTACAGTTAACTAATAATATGACATTTGGTGGGCTAAACTGCAGAATTTGAAAATAGACATTGGCAACAGTGCCACAAGATAATGCACAGATTAAATTCTAGGACATGTGGGGGGTGAGTTGGGTCTTCATCTTGAAGTCCAGTCTCCTCCTTTCTAGCAATTCCTGGTCAAAGTTACTGTCTCACATACAAATGAAATCGTTGAAAAGAGTAAATAAATGAAAATTATTTCATGAGGAAAAACAGAGGATTAATGGAAGCAGCAAGATATTACAATTTGGCATCAAAGAGAGTACAATACTTTGACCAGTTAGCCTCATACTTGTCGAGGAAATTTAATTCCAGACCAGATATATCTGCAAAGGTTTACCTTATGCATTTTAGCAAAAGTTCTGGACATACAATGCATTTTTTAAAAACCTTAAATGTGAGTAGTATGAATGAAAAATCTAGCTTGACTTAAGGCTCTAGAATGTGAGCCCTCTTTTAAGAATCTTATAAATTGAAATAAAATGTTTTCCTGATTTAGCCACCAAATCTAATGCCAATCAAATAAATGAAAGTAATATGGAGAAAATGTGTCCCAAAAGCAGAGGTTATTTCTAAGCATGAGTGTGGTCTAATTTTATTTTTTAAGTCTCTGGGTACAGAGTTTGTTGTGCTTGTAGTTTTGATTAGAACCCGACTGCATTCAGCAAAACTCCAATAACCCCATTGTAATTATATTACTCAAGGCTTTTGAGATTCAAGTCCTTAAAAGTTGTGGTCCTTACATGTCCCATGGAAATACCTTTATCTCAGACCCAGGAAGTCTTTTTCACTAGACTTTTGTTATTAAAGGCTTGCAATCATAAAAGTACAAGAAAAATAAATACATATTATATTGCAAATCCCTAGAGAGCACAGTGTATAGAAAGTGATCTTTTCATAGCCTCCTCTTCACTTGAGATAAATATAAAGTAATTGGGAAATGGCAGTTTCAGTAAAAGAGATTTAATTTGTGATTTTGCATTTTCAATTTTTTACCTATATATAATTTTAAAATAAATTTCAGATTAGACATATAGTACAAAAGAGTTAGACGAGTTAAAGACTCTAAGCAGGGTCTTACCCTAACCCATCCTCATCCAATAACGTAGAGCTAAATACAAAAAGAAATGTCCATAAACATTGTACCCTAGTTGATAATTCTGAAATTGCTTGTATACTAGGGTTGAGCAAATAAATAAGTAAATTGTAGAAAATAGAAACCAGGTGACTATGGTAAGAGGTAGAAGTCACAGATAATGAGGGGGAAGGTTAGAATAAATCCTGTGATGCTGGAAAAGAGAGAGAGAGAGAGAAAGAGAGAGAGAGATGTACAAATGGATATTTAAAGAAATGTTTCTATACATTTATTTACATGCATATATTTAGTATACATACATGTATCTGCTAGCTCTGTATGCTAAGATGGCCTAGAAACAATGAAATTTCAGTAGCAGTTATCACAGCTAACACCCACATATATCTTGGTTTCTAAATACTATTCCCCAGTAAACTGATATAGAAAGTTCTTGGAGAAATGACTGAGTCTGAAGCTAGGACAGAAAATACAAGCTGGTCCTGGAATATACCGCAGTAATAGAAAGAAAGGAAATGTCAACTTGGAGGCAAGATCTACTGATGAATGTTAAAATGAGTGAGTCAAACTTTAAAGAGAATAAGATATTTGTGCAGTCTCAAGGGATCTTGCTCAAAATATTTATTAATTACTCTGGTGATTTAAAAATATCTGCACAAATTATTTAATATTCTTCCCTCAAGGAGGTGGAAGAGCTTAATTCTTCCTCCTTAAGTGGTGACTGGATTTGGTGTTTTTCTTCTTTAAAAATTAAATACGGAAGGGACAAATCAAAACTTTACAGGATAAAAACCTGGAAAATACCATCCTAGCCAAGTGATTAAGGCTAAAATCACCAGTAACATTCATGTTTATATCAGGAAACTCTCCCCCGATATAATGTGAGAAAAGAAAGCACTTCATCTCTCTGTCATTCTTAACCCCAAACCATAACCACATTCTTTAAGAAAGCATTAGAGAAATTCAACTGAAATAAATGTTACTATACTGGTAGGCATAAAAAATGAATGCCAAGGTAAACAGCGAAAACAAAAATGGAAACAGGCCAAACCAAAACAAGAGCCAAGAGCAAGGAAAGAGTGAGAAAGTACCATAAATTAAAGGAGACTAAGAAGATGTGATGGCTGAGTGAATCACGGTATCCTGTACTGAATCCTAGACCACCAAACAAATATTTGTGACCAAACTTGTCGAATACAAAAAGATATTCGCAATTAATGCTATTTTACTAAAGTGAATTTCTGAGTGTTGATAAATACACCAGATTATGTGAGCTGTTAACCTTAGGAATAGCTAGAAGCAGAGCACATGGGAACTCTGTACTACCTTTGCAACTCTTCAGTAAATCAAAAGTCGTATCGAAATAAAAGGTGAAAAAAATTCTTTTTATCACTAGTTGTGAGCTCATGTTCAGCTTATATGTCTTTTGTTTTCTGTTTTATTTATTTTATATTGTTTCCATTTTTCTAGGATATAACTGCATTTGACAAACTATTCCTTTATGTTTCGTTGTAAGACTTCTGACTTAAAAAAAAAAATTGACTGACAAAGTTCAAAGAAACTTATTCCCTGATCATTTCTTTATGCTGCCAATGTCACTCACATCAAAGATCTCTGACCTGCAATTCTTCTAACTAAATTTTTAGAGTGTTGACTGTCATTCAAAGAAACATAAATCCCATCCTCTGGGAGTTATATGTGCTTTATGGAGAGCATTGCTATATTTCAAATGATTCTGTTTGTTTTATGATTCATCAGAAACGTAAGTACGTGAAAAAATAGCCTGAAATTCAGGCTAAGATAATGTATGTATTTTATTGATATCAGTCCTACTTATAACCCCATCATTTAGTGTTTATTGTTTTTAGAGCAGTAGATATATACAGAAGAAATGAACAAGTAAAAGTGGCCATTCTATCCTCAAATAAATTAAAGGATTAGATAGCACATAAGGATCATTGCAACTTTCAGACATGTGTTTATGTATCCTGGAACATACTGATTTCCAAGAATTGCATAAATTGATGCTTTTAAGTGCCCTTGACACTAGTTGTATTCAATGTCTGACTAGGGTATGAAAGAGAACTAAAATTGTTATTTAAAATACTTTTAAATTACTCAAGTTTTTTCAAATGCTCATGCTTACCAGGCATCTAAATGAGCCCGTTATTTTTGGTAAATTCTATCCTAAGATGTTATCTGTGGCCTCCAAGTAGATAAAAAAGTTACTAAGGTAGTGAATTGGCCTCATAGGCTTATCAAGGTTGTCTGTTTCTCTCTTAAATTTCTACAATGATGCTTCTTTATTATATATTATGTAATCTAAGAGTGAGGTAAAAGTCCTATGTCTGGGTCAAAGACAGTGTTAAGAATAAAAGAGTGACATCCAGGTCCAGGAGAATCAATGTAGATATAAGAAAGAGGTACTAACAAAAGTACTAAATAGCAAGCTGGTGTGATGGTACAGATAAAGAAGTTTGAAAAATGTAGAGGTCAAGAAGGAAATGTTCAGAAACAGTCTAGCAGTCAGACATCGGGAAGTATGCTCATGCTGGGGATCAATTTGGTCAAACTCAGATAAGGTTTTGGACAAGAAAATCAGATGCAGCACATAAGAGATTAGAGGATCTTTGGTTTAAGTCAAATCTGACCTCAGAGAGGTACAGAATTTTCACTGTATCCTGCTGGAATAAGATTCACTGAATTTGATTAATCAGGGTAAAGAAAGTCCTGACTGCTGAATTAAGCAATTCTCTGTTCCAAACCCATATTCTGAAATATATAAAGTTACATTCATTGTATTCATCCACACAATATAGTCTGTATTTTTAACTTTCTTGTCTTTGATAAGGGCACTGATTTAACACTCAATCACCCATGCTTAAATCTGCAACCTATTTTTTAAATTTCTCACTCTCTTCCACGATAAATAGATAAGGGCTTCTACCCACAAATGTATTTGGCATTCATCTCCTTTCTTTTATGCTATTGATTTAGTTTCACCTCTCATCATTTATTACAAGACACTTCAATAACCTCTTAGAAGTTTTTCTTGTTAAACATCTTTTCCATATTTAATTAACTTCTTAAAAGACGGACACGATCATATCAACCATAGCTCAAGAACCTTTGCTTACAGAATGAGCTTAAACCTTAAAAACAAAATAATATATACTTCTTGACCAAGCTGTAACATATATTTTCCTGCTCATGCAGACTTTGTTGACTTAAGTTGAATCACTTAATCTTCCCAACACCCTATACATCTCTCCATATCTATCCAATTACTTACATTGATACTGCTCTAGCCATTTTGCCTCACCCTTACAGTTCAACTTAAAAGCCACCATACCATCATTTATTTTATCAAATACTCTTTTTCTAAGCCTACATGCTACTATATACGATGTTTATGTGTTTTATATTATAGTAATCATGTTGGCTTTCTTCATCAATTGATTGTCAGCTATTGAAGTGAGGAGTTCTTTCTGGTTAAGCTTTGTATAACTCAACAACTATTCAGATGAAATAATTGATTGAGAATCAGATTGAGCAATTGGATAGAAAATTAGAATTTTTTTTAATAGAAAGCCAAATAATAACAGAATAAGGAATGGATATGAGGTAAGGTTTTTCAAAGGAGGAAAACCTCTAGTACACATCATTCCCTAAAATATATCTAAAGTTAGCAGAAAAATCCAACTGCTGATTCACAAAAACACTGATTTCGAGCATTTGACACTGAAAAAATAATGTGCTTATGCTTGTTGCTCAAAATAGTGATTCTTTTTGGGCTAACCAAATATTTTCCATATTTAACTCTCAGTTAACTTTAGAAAGTATATGCCAGAGAGTAGCTAGAGGTGGTTACTCTAAGCAAATTATCTACATGAAGTATGTGCTTCCATAACTTTCCATAGGCAGGTACCATAATTACCAGAATGGGAAAAATATAAATGTTCCATGCCTTGTAATCCCTTATTGCAAGACGATTATTTTCATCTAAGGGGAACTAATTGGAGATCCAACTTTAATTCACCTCTCTCATTATCAATCAATCACAGTGGAATACTGTCCACTAAATCACCTGAGTTTCATACCCATTTGTTGACTGCACCATTTTTGCCATTTGACAGACCATGTATTTGTCGAGCTATATTCCTAAGGCTAGGAGTAAGCTGCTTGCTTTAATTTCACCCTAAAATACAGATAAAATCCTATCAATAGCAAAGGACAATTTTTCAAGAAAGAAAACAGGAACAAAAATAGCAGTTCATTCAGGAAGACAAAACAAAACAAACCATTCCACATTTTCTAACATCCTGAACCTTCAGGTCAGAGCATCTACTGTGGGACTTCATTTCAGAATTCTGTTGGTTGCACTGTTATCACAGTTTTTCAGCACCTCAACATATGTCCATCTATCTCCTTTCTATCTTCTATCTATCTATCTATCTATCTATCTATCTATCTATCTATCTATCTATCATCTTTCAATCATCTATCTATATCTATCTCTATCTGTCATCTATATCACCTATCTAATTAAATGTAAATAAAAGTGTCTCTTTAGTTTAGTTATTGGGGCAAAGATAGTACTGTCATGTCAGTCTCATATTCCATGTTTTTTACTGTATTACCTAACCTCCCTGTAGTTATGTGATGACTCGTAAATATTTCAAATCAATGGGCTATGATTGGTATACACATATTCTGACAAATAGTGGATCTGAGCTCTTCGTGTAATTTCTTACCTCATCACAGTATTCAAGGTGGTCACAAAACAGAAGCAATTAGCGTAATTCCATCTTATTTTGAAGTCCTGAATAAGTAGTAGGAATCACCATGGATTTACCACCTATGATAAATGAACCATTATGTTCAGCTGCCCAGATGTTGGGGCTGTTTGCTGTTGCAGAATACCCTAACTGGTTCTATCTGTGCTTTCATAAAAGAGGGAGCCTCAACATATACTGTTCATACTTATGGTGTTCACAGATAATGAAAAAAAATCAATATTTTCAAAAATCTACTCTAGAAATAGGGCACATCAAAAAATCATTATTAAAGGGTTCTTTCTGCATCATATACTGTGCACATTTGCATTACAAGTATGGTGGTTCTGTGATTCTCAGTCCTGGGAAATACACATGTACGTATGCATATATATATATATGACTCCAGTTCATACTGATGGTTAAGAACTACTAGGGAGTAGAGTTATAGTCTGAAATGTTTTCTTCTTTTGAATAAATACATGTCAAAGTTTTAGGAAAAGACTTTTACAGTACATATGTTCTATAATAAATAACAACATTAAGTAATAATACTACAGGTGAAAAAACACCAGCTGACTCATCTTTATTTCTGTAATATCACCTAATTCGTTTTTAGTAATTGTCTGATTCTAGTAAACACATAAATCAGTGGAAATAATATAGATTTTGAGTCAAATAAATTTATGTTCCAATACCAGTCCTTCACTTACTCACTGTGTGACCTGAGGTAATTTCTTAGTCTCTTTGATGCTAGTTTCCTGTTCTGGAAACTTGAGATAATACCCTTCTTACAGTGTTGCTCTAGGATTACGTGAAAGAATTTTCATAAGACATAATCAAACTATCTTAAAGTTGCTTGACAAAATTAGGTACTTTGATATAAAATGAAGAGTGCTGAAGCTGCATGATGGCTCAAGAATACATCCCACAGTAGTTCTCCTGTGCTGAAACTTCCAAAATTGAAGCTTTGTTCTTTTGGTTGAGGTTGTGCTTCTTGTTTGAATTTTATATACAGTTTAGAATGGTAACACATTATTCTCTATCAAGAATGTATTTCCTTCCAGCAGGGCCTTCCTGTTCTCTTCAGAATTCTTTGAGCAATGTGTGTGTGTGTGTGTGTGTGTGTGTGTGTGTGTTTGTGTGTGTGTATGCTTTTCCATATATATATATATGTATGGAAAAACATTTGACCATGAGCCTTTTGGAGAACAGACATTAAATGGCAGTAAAGTAGATAAATGACTTAGAAAAAGCAAGAGTTATCTTTGTTCTGGAAAATAGATCTATAGAAACATGTCCTAGAAAGAAAGTGCTCTCCAGATGACTTGAGAATTTGAGTGTTATTTATTTCTATCAAGCTCTTGGCTCTTCTTTGACAAACTTCCATTCTATCTGAGACCCTTGTGTGGTGCCATGTAGGGAAAGTTATTTAGATTTGAAAAATACCCCGCCTTCTGGGAACTTTTGTGATGATTGGTAGAAGAGAATCAATATAAAGTAATTTGTGATTAAATTGATAAGAATATAAAGACATATGTATGAAAGCAATGAGCTATGAAAAAAGAAGTAATAATTCACAATGACATTCATCAATTAAAGGAATAATTTCTCATCAAATAAATTTTCATCTCTTTTATGAACTAATAAATTAAGAAAAAAATGTGTTTGTGTGAGGCAGGGAAGGGGTCAGAAAAGAATGATGAGAAGATATATATTATTTTTGCTGCTCCAGATTCTTAATGTCATAACATGAGATAATAGACTTCATAAGACCATGCAAACATCTCAGCCATTTGCTACATTCATAGAAGGTGTTCAAGCTGTTGAGAGAATAAATCAATGACTAAATGAGTGTTTTAAGTCAATCACCACTGACTTTGTCAGTCTCCCTAAGCCTGATCAATAATTATTTGCCTTTAAATCTCTGGTAGTTTATGGATCTTACAGACTGTTGAATTGATTTGACAGAATATGGAGATTAGTTCTAGAAACAACCTTGTAAAATAATATTCTCAAAATGGAAACATTTATGAAGATATATTTTTGAGACATTAAGCAAAATAAAAAGGATGCGTATACCTTCCATAGAGATGACAACAAAATTTATACACACACAAAATCCAAATTAAGTGAAGGACTATAACCATTTAAGAAAATAGTTATTCATGTATCTGACAGTGTATAAAGTGATACTTTTAGGCTGTCTCAATACCTTGAATAAAAGTCCTTGTTATCACAGGACTTGATCAAAATTAACATTGTATTTACTATTTTTATAAAGTCCCAAATTACATTAAAGCTGCTCTTGAAGGTCGAAGAGATACACGCAAAAATAATTGGTAATATTTTGTTTTGTCGAGTATACAGTTCTTTACACTATACAAATGCAAGGGAAAAATTTAATAGTGAAGGCATATTTAGGTTGTTACATTTAAATTTATTTAATTTTTTTCATCAGAAAATTTTCTGTAAGAAACTTGAACTGTAGCTTTTTGAGGAAGTCAAGCGATTAAAAGAACCTAATGAGGAAAAGAATCAATGGCCCAGAAGAACTGAAATTAGAATTAAGCATTAATTGATTTTGAAAAATCAGATTCAAAGGGAATATTAAATGCAATTCCTCTGAAACCATTAAGCTTATAGTAATGAAATGAGTGGGTATTGCTCCTAAAGTGGAATATTTTGATTAGATAGGTTTCAAGTTTCAAGTGGTTGGTTTTGAAGAAAGTTTTTCTGAGGGACATCAATGAAGTCTTCCTTCATTAATAAAAGTAACATAAAGCCAATGAGAGAAAGCTCCTTACAGGAAGGGAAACAAACTCAAGATCTGGTATAATTACTATCTTTTTATAAAAGTATGCACATTATCAGGTATTATAAGTACAAATGTGTTCTAGTTATAAATATGAAATGATTAATTTGGCCTTTCAATGTCTCTTCCCATCTTATCTTTCATTTTACATGTAATTATATTTTCATTTTTTGCTTTTGCCTTCAGAATCGAACAGTTAGAATCTAATACATTGCTGTTAAAAGAGTAAAACAAAGAGTAAAGTTGTTGTGCAAATACTTTCAACTTATTACCTACTGAAAAGTATAATCTTGCCATTGTACTCTAAAAACAGAGAATTTTCACAATTAATGTTGTTGAGAAATTAGCCAGCCTATTGTAACCATCTTTTATTGTTTATGAAGTATCTTAGATGAGCAGATGTGTTTATGTAATTTGGTTTGATAATTTATACTAAGTACAAAATTCTTCATGAGTGCCAAAAATAACAGGTGCTGAACAAAAGAACTTTAAAGAAGCTTTATTGAATTTCATCAATTTATCATTTAAAAGTAAAGAGTATATGACAGAATAAAACTGTAGGCATTAATAAAGCACCAGGGTGCTTGATAAGCATACATTCAAAAAAGAAAGAACAATTATTTAGATAAAACTACACCCTCTGAAAGTTCTTTCTCTCTTTTCTGTCTCTCTCTTGCTCTATCTATCTATACACACACACATATATACACAGAGAGATATATATATGTAGATCTACAGAAAAATACATATATAAAGAAACTGTCATAGGATGCGGCCTTATTCAAATAGATTTTTGTTTCCCTTTGAATGTATGTTTAAGTTTCCTAGTGTTTATTAATACATACAGCTAGTCTCCAAAGAGAGAAAGAGAATAATTTTTGTTTGTTTGTTTTCTTGTTTGTTTGTTTTGCCTGCACAACAGATTAACTGAGTACATGGATGACTGAATCTCATCATTGATGGTACACATTAAAGTCAATATAAGAATAGCTCATGAAAACGAAATCACCATAGAGTTTATGGAATATGTTCAGATTACATGAGCTAATATTAATCTGGAGGACAGCTAGAGTCTTATTCAAAGTTATTGTTTCTTTGAAAATCTCTGTATGAACTTTTCACATCCATATTATTTACATGGACACAGCCTTCTGTGCTGTATGATGTTAAGATATTAACAGTAATATGAAAATATTTTCCTTCCTCACTCAAATAGGTCTCTTATCTTTCAACAACAACAAAAAACTATAGCTAATATATCTAGAAATGGTACATTTAGAATATGAACTTAAAATTATTAGTACAAATCTTATATAATATAACAATGAAAAACAAACTTTCAAAATAAACAACATATTCCTAAATTGCACTAAATTTTTTTCTGCAGGTTCAAGTAGAAATTTATTATATTGCTTTGCCTCAGAGTAACCATAACGATATTAAGTTATCAGCATAGTGGGCCAGTTTTCACTGAATTGAGGTACTCTATGCAGTAAGCCATAGCACTGCTGTTGCGACATTTCATCAATGACAGTTGATTCTGGAAATTCCCAGCTAATTTTGAGGAAAAGAAAATGTCGAAGAATTAGATTTGCAAAATAATTCTGCACACTTGTGCTCATAATTTTTGAAAAGGTATATGTTTGCATGAACATTTTTGGATGAAGCTTGAATTAATTTCTCTATTATGTGAATTCAAAGGTTTCTTCTTTCGCTTCTACATTTCCCATTTTGAATATTTCAATCTAAACCCTCCCCTATAATAGGGCAAGCCTTTTGGTTGCTCTCACAGTACCACATTTTGAAAGAGTCAGTACTTTTCGCTTTGCTCTGGCTCTATGGCTTATATAGATTAACTTGATGCCTCCTTTGTTGCCTAAAAATATTTAACCAAAAGAAAATTATACTTTGTGACTATTAAGCACGAACTCTGTCTCAGACTTCCTATATTCCAAATCTTGCTGTACCACTCAGCAACTTTAGACAAGATGGCTTTTCTCCTCTCCTCTCCTCTCCTCTCCTCTCCTCTCCTCTCCTCTCCTCTCCTCTCCTCTCCTCTCCTCTCCTCTCTTCTCCTCTTTTTCTCTTTTCTTTTCTTTCATTTCTTTCCTTCAGATATCATATTGCTCTGTCACTCGAGCTGAGGTGCAGTGGTGTGATGGTGGCTCACTGCAGCCTCAAACTCCAAGGCTCTAGCAATCCTTTCGCCTCAGCTTCCTGAGTAGCTGGAAGTACAGATGCGTGCTGCCATGCCTAGGTAATTGAGATGGGGGTCTTGATATGTTGGCCAGGCTAGTTTCAAACTTCTGGCCTCAGGCAATCCTCACACCTCAACCTCCCAAAGGGCTGAGATTACAGGCGTAAACCACCATGTTCAGCCAAGACACCATTTCTAAACCTTGATTTCCACTGTTGTAAAATGACTATTGATAATTCAGCTCTATTTCTTTAGGTCTTTGTTTTAAGCACATAATACATAGTCTTCAATATTAGCTATTATAATTATCTCACTCTTATGGCCCACAGTGGTTCATTCCCTTCTCCTAATTTTCATGCTGATTGTTTCCTGTGTCATTTGACATACAGACATTTATTTGTGTCATGATGAGATTATAGATTTATTGAAAGTGGGTACTGTCCTTTATATTTCACAGGTATTATTCATAGCCAAAGGTCCTCCACAGTGAAAACAGTCAACATGGTATCTTAGCACACTCTTGCTGATCTCATTGCGGCTAAGGTGAAAGACAGTGAATTGAATAATTGCAAAACAAAACAAAAAAAACCTGTAATTTTAAAAACTACAATATAAAACAGTATGCCAGGCAATTTCAAGTATTTTGTCTTAGTTAACTTTCACAGAATATACTACGAGTCGCACAACTAATGTATTAGAGCCAGGCTACAAATATAGATCTCTTTCATTCCCAAACCAGAGCAAAGCCTACTTAGATGTCAGAAAACTGGCATAGGTAAAAACATTCCTATTTTTGTTTATAGAATTATATACCTTTAACTCCAACGATAGCATTTTACAGCATAATAAACATACCATATAACCTGAGCTGTATAAGTTACTAATCTATATTCTTATTGAGGTAAAGAGAATCAAAACCCGAGAGCTTTTTATTTTTAATTCAGTAAAGTGGTTGTCAGTAAATAGTCTCATTCTTTTTCAAATAAGTTTTACGATAAACAAAAGACTTCAGTTAAAATATCAAATCCACTTACAGATATGATGACTGAGACTCAGGCCTGGGTTTACAAAACAATATGAGGGTTTTTTGGGTTTACAAAACAACATGAGAGTTTTTTTTTTCATCCTCTAGTAATATCACTTAATGTCTGTAATTAAAGGAATAAAGGACAGTCTTTTTTTTTTTAATTTTTAGCTATCGCAGGCATCCAAGTTGTTTTACATATCTGAAAGGTATCTACATTGAGACTGAGTTTAAAAAAAAAAGCAAACATTTACCAGGAGGAATAAATGTATGGCTCTGATATATTTGTAGAGCAATTTTTTATTTGCCATCAAGGGACAATTGGCTTTGTACCCAACATGATTTATCATGGAATGACAAGATGGGAATGAGCTTGAGATTCCATAAACTCCATTTTTCCCCTCCAAATAGAACCCAAACTAATTTATCTGAAGCAGATAAGAGTATTTCAAAGTGACCAAAAGGTTGTAATGTGGACTGCTACTCTGTGGACCAGCACTATAGTTCTGCTAGAGAATGAATTGGTCACTGAAGCCACGACATGAAAAATTGGTTAGTGTAAGAATCCCTTTCTGGAGAGGTAAGCTTTTATTCTACACAAGACACCCATTGCCGGTGTGATTTAATGCATCAGTTGTTCGGTACAAAGCCACAGAAACCATTTTATCCTGAAAATCAGAAGCAAAAACAAAAAAGACATAAATGAGCAAAAGAAAGTCTTATAATATTACAGAATAAATGTTTTTACTGAATAATCTATTAATTTTCTACTCAGATTTCATTCAGGAAGTTATTTATTTTTATTAAAGCAAACAAAACAACTACAACAACAACAAAATTCTCCATTGCTACATCAACATGCAGAAAGATAGGACCCAGCCTGCTCAGGTCAGAGTCAGTAAAAAGCAACAATAAATATGTTTGCAAAGAACTTCTACTTTCCAGTTCTGTATATAAGGGGCTTAGATGTTGCCACTCTAACCTAACAACAAGTAAAAACCAAACAGACCAAAAAATCAGAACACTTTTTGGTTGCCTAAGAGCAGTGAGGACACAGGGCAAATTGCTGCCCTCAAGACAGAAGCGATAGACAAGTGAACACAGGAAAGAAGGGCATACTGGGGCAGAAACCACCATGGGGACCAGTGCCATGGTGGGTTAGCAAAATATTAATTGTAATTGATCCATTTTTGGGAGCTCAGTGTGGATAAGTCTGACAGTTAAAAACTCTGGATGAATCCAGTCATATGGGTCTCCCACAACAGAGTGAGATTTACCTCTAGGACCTCAACCTGGTTTCCAGAATAAATATTGGAGAAAAATCTCCTGGTGCTACCGGCAGGGGGAGGGGAAAATGAGCAATACTGAAGTATGCCAAAACACTCTATTCTTAGAAGGGCCTGCCCTTGGAGATGGAGACCATCCTGGCTAACATGATGAAACCCCATCTCTACTAAAAATACAAAAAATTAGCCAGGTGTGGTGGCAGGCACCTGTAATCCCAGCTACTTGGGAGGCTGAGGCAGGAGAATGGCATGAACCCCAGAGGCGGAGCTTGCAATGAGCCAAGACTGCACCACTGCACCCCAGCCTGGGCAATAGAGTGAGACTCCGTCTTAAAGGGAGAAACTAGTCTACCTCATCCCAAACTGTTGGGGTATTGATCTGGAGGAAGGGAAAGACCCAACTCCAGCCCTCTCTAGCTATCCTGCCCATGCTAAGAAGAAAAAAGCAAAACAAAATGGGGAAACACATGTGAAGTTCATAGTTCTGAGGCTCAGGCTCACTACAAGACTGAGACTATAGGATTATGAAATGCTTCCACTCCCCCAGCACCTTATTGTCACAGTACTAAGAGCCTACTTATAGCATTTCCCTTTACCCAGTATGTCATGTCTCACAATCAAGAAGAAATTACGAGGCACACTGAAAGGCAAAACATGACAATTTGAAGATACAGAGCCAGCATCAGAACCAGACATGATAGGAATATTGAGATCATAACACCAGGAATTTAAAACAACTATGATTGATATGCCAAGCGCTATAATGGATAAAGTAGACGGCATAGAAAACCAGATAATAAATATAAGAAGAGAGGTGGAAATCTGAAGAAAATACCAAAAAGAAGTAATAGAGATAAAAAAAAATACTGTAATAGAAATGAAAAATGTCTTTGATGAACTTATCAGTAGATTCAACATGGCCGAGACAAAATTTATGAGCTTGAAAATTTAGCAATAGAAACCTTGGAAACTAAAAAGAAAGAGAACACAGGGTGAATAAAATGGAGTGGAGTATCCAAAGACTGTGGGTTACATATATTTATTTATAAGTAAAATGAATGATAGCAATGATACAAAAGACAGTGTAAAGGAATTAAGATTATTAGATTATTAGGAATTAGGTTATTATTAGGCACATGCACTACTTAAGAAGGGATACAGTGTTATTTCAAAGTGAACTTTGATTCATTGGAAATGTATATTGCAAACTCTAGGGTAACCATTTTAAAAAGTATTTAAATAACTATAATTGATATGCTAAGAAAGGAAAAAAAAATCATAAAATGTTCAATTAAAGCCAAGAAAGACAGAAAAAGAGTCGAAGAAAAAAAATTGGAACAAAGAACAAGGGCAGCAAATAAAAAACTAGTAAACAAATATGATACATATTAATCTAA
Organism: Mandrillus leucophaeus; assembly: GCF_000951045.1. NCBI lineage: Eukaryota > Metazoa > Chordata > Mammalia > Primates > Cercopithecidae > Mandrillus > Mandrillus leucophaeus. The sequence goes on along the minus strand of NW_012105220.1, from coordinate 2,494,256 downwards.
CTGTGTCAATAGTCAGTTGGAACTGATTATTTTCAATTTCCTAAATGTACCTATTAAAAGACAGAGATTGTCAGAATGGACCTGAAAATAATACTCAACTGTAAGTTGTCTACAAATGAACCTCACTTTAAATATAAAGGCACATATATATTGAAAGCAAATCAATGGAGACAAATAAACTGTACAAACACTTATCAAAAGAAAGCAGGAGTAGCTATATTATTCCGAATCGTGCAGACTTCAAAGCAAGCAAAATTACTGTGAATAAAAAAGGTGTTATATAATGAGAAAGGAATCAATTATCTAAAAAGATGTAATAATCCTTAATATGTAGACAATGAAAAAAAGCATCAAACTATGTGAGGCAAAAACTAACAAAACTGTGAGAAGAAAGAAATGAATCCACTATTACAGTTGGGGACTTTGACACCCCACTATCAAAAATGGGCAAATCCAACAGGCAGAAAATAAGTGATGACATAGTTGAACAAAACACCAACAATCAACTGGGGAAAATCAGCATCTACATGCTATCCAACAGCAGCAGGATTCGCATTCTTCTCAAGTTCTTATGAAACACTCCCTCAGAAAGGCCACATTATGAGCAACAATACACACATCAAAAAATTTAAAGGAATATATTTGTTCAGACTCCAAAGAATTAAACTAAAAATCATTTAAAGAAAGATTATTGGAAAATCTCAAAATATATGTTGATTAAACAACACAATTTTTATAACACATGGATCAAAGAAAAAAATAACAGAAATGAAACATATTTTGAAATAAATAAAAATGAAAACACAACTTATCAAAATCTATGGAATGCAACAAAAATGATGCTTAGAAGAAAATGTATGTCATTGAATGCATGTATTAGAAAAGAATAAAAATCTAAAATTAGTAAACTAAGTTTATACCTTACGAAACTAGGAAAGTAAGATCAAATTAAATCCAAAGTAAGCAAAGGAAAAGAAATAATCAGAATTAGAGCAGAAACTGATAAAATTTACAAAGGGGATCAATAGGGAAAATTAACAAAATCAGAAGTTGGTTCTTGAAAAGATCAATAAAATCAACAGGGGACTGAAAAATACATGATTACTTTAATAGATGCAGAATAAGCATTTGACAAAATTCATCACCCATTTATGATTTTAAAATCCCTCCTCTCTAAGTACATGAAGGATAGAGGGAAACCTTCTCAATAGGGTAAGCTATTTATCCAGAAAATCTACACCTAACATCATATTTAATGGTGAGAAACTAGAAACTTTCCCACTAAAATCAGAATAGAGCAAGTATGTCCTTTCTCTTGACTCATTTTCAATATTGTATTGGAATTACTAGCTAATGCAATAAGATAAGAAAAAGAAATAAAAGGTATACACTTTGCAAAAAAAGCAGTAAAACTATATTTGCATGCAGATGACATGATTGTCTGTGTAGAAAATCTGGAAGAATCAACACACAAAAAAATCTAGAACTAAGTAATTATAGCAAGTTTGAAGAATCCAAGATGAACATATAAAAGTCAATCACTTTCCAGTTGGGTGTGATGGCTCACACCTGTAATCCCACCACTTTGGGAGGCGGAGGCAGGTGGCTCACTTGGGGCCAAGGGTTCAAGACCAGCCTGGGCAACATGGTAAAACCCTGTCTCTACTAAAAATACAAAAAATAGCTGATTGTGGTGGCACATACCTGAAATTTCAGCTATTTAGGGTGGCTGAGGCACAAGAATTGCTTGAACCTGAGAGGAGGAGGTTGCAGTGAGCTGAGATCTGCCACTGCACTCTAGCCTGGGCAAACAAAAAAGGGCCAATCACTTTCCTATATACCAGTAATTTTTAAAAAGTGGAATTGGAAATTAAAAACACAATATCATATTCATAAACACTTCAAAAAATAAATTAACTATGTATAAATCTAACAAAATATATACAATATCTATATAGGGAAAACTGCAAAATTATAATAAATGACATTTTAAAAAACTATATAAATGGAAGGGTCTTCCATTTTCATAGATAAGAAGACTCAATATTATTTAAATGTCAGTTTTGTTCCAAATTCATCTGTAGATTCAATGCAATCCCAATAAAAAATTCCAGTGAGTTATTTTGTGGATAATGATAAACTGATTCTAAAGTTTATATAGAGGGGCATAAGACATAGAATAGACAACACAATATTGAAAAAGAATAACACAGTTGGAGTAGTGACACTACCCAACTTCGAGGCTTGCAACAAAACTAAATTAATCAAGGTAATATGGTATTGATAAAATAATACACATATAAATCAATGGAACAAAATACAGAGCCCAGGAGTACACCACCATAAATATAGTCAACTGATGTTTTATAACAGTGAAAAACAATAAAATGGAACAAAAATTGTTTTATCAAGAAAAGGCACTTTGGGAGGCTGAAGCAGGCAGATCTCGAGGTCAGGAGATCGAGACCATTCTGCTTAACACCGTGAGACCCCGTCTCTACTAAAAATACAAAAATATAGGCAGGCGCCTGTAGTCCCGGCTACTTGGGAGGCTGAGGCAGGAGAATGGCGTGAAGCTGGGAGGTGGAGCTTGCAATGAGCCGAGATGGCGCCACTGTACTCCAGCCTGGGTGACATTGTGAGATTCTGTCTCAAAAAGAAAAAAAAAAGAAAAGAAAAAAGAAAAGAAAAAAAAAGAAAAAGTGCTGGAACCACTGGACATCCACACATAAACTAATTTAGACACAGGCCATATATCTTTCACAAAAAACGAACTCAAAATGGACCACAGACCTAAATGTAACATGCAAAACTTTAAAAATCCTATAAGATAACATAGGAGAAAATGAAGATGACCTTGGATATAACAATGACTTTTCAGATACAACATCAAAGGTACAAACCATGAAAGAAATATTTGATAAGTTTGGCTTTATTAAAAGTTAGAATTTTTGCACTGTGAAAGACAGTGTGCAGAGAAAGTAAAGATAAGCCTCAGACAGAGAAAATATTTGCAATAGATGCATCTGATATAGGAATGTCATCCAAAATATACAAAGAACACTAAGAATTTGACAATTAGAAAATGAATACCCCAGTTACAAAATGGGCAAAATACTTGGACAGACACCTCACCAAAGAAGATATACAGATGGAAAATGTGTATATAAAAGCATGTTCCACATCATTTATCATTAGGGAAATGAAAATTAAAACAACAATGAAATACCACTGCACACTTATTAGAATGGCCAAAATCTGAAATACTAACAGCATGAAATACTGGAAAGGATGTAAACAATAGAAACTCAAATTATTTGTTGATGGGAATGTGCAAACTGGTATCACCACTTTGAAATACAACTGTCGGGTGTGTATACAACAAAACACTCTCTTACCATACAATGAAGCAATTGTTCTTGATATTATCCTAAAGGAGTTAAAAACTTAATGTTTACATGAAAACCTGGACAGATGTATTTTTAGCAGTTTTATCCATAATTGCTAAAATTTGGAAACAACCAACATGTTCTTCAGTGGGTAAATGGATAAATAAACTTTGGTAATTGCAGACAATGGGATATTATTCAACACTAAAAACAAATGAACGTCCAAGATATGAAAAGATACAGGGGGAAGTTCAATGCATTTTACTAAGTGAAGGAAACTAACCTGAAAGTATATATACTGCATATTCCAATTATGTAACATTCTGAAAAAGACAAAAAATATGAAGACAGTAATTAAGATCAGTGGATGCCAGGGGTTGAAGGGAAGAAGGGAGGGACGAGCAGGTAGAACACAAAGGATATTTAGGGCAGTGAAAATACTTTTGATGATATTATAATGATGAATACATATCATTATACATTTTTTCAAACCCATAGAATGTAAAATACCAAGAATGAAATGCAATGTAAACTATGAATATAGAGTGATAATGATGTGTAAATATAGGCTCATTAATAGTAACAAACCTACCACTCTGGTGGTGGATGCTGATAACAGGAAAATGTATGCATGTGGAGGGGCAAGGGATTTATGGGAAATCTGTATACCTTTCTCTTAATTATTCTGTGAAGTTAAAACTGCTATAAAATTAGAATTTAAAAATATATGATATGCATTGGTCAAAGAGCACCACATATTTTAACTCATTTAACTCAATGTCTTGCAAAGAAATTGAAAAATTTTTAGATGGTGAGTATATAGTGGCATACATTTTGCAGAGATTACGATTAAATTTCTTAGGAATATCAAATACCAAAACTATGTTATTTAATAAATTTTTAGAAATTGTGGATTTAATTATGGCTCTCACCTTTACGTAAAATGCGGCGGCAGTCTCTTCCAAATATGGATTGTTTACTCAACCATATTTACTAAATGAGTTCTGTATTCTATGCTTTATATTAGGCCAGGGGACTCAACAATAAACCAGACCAGTATGGCTCTATCTTCATGAACAGCATACATAGTAATTCAGGACTCATAGAAGTCGATGAGCAGAACAAAGAAGACCCAACCTGAAGAAATTCCATTTATGTGCCACACCTGTGTTAGAGTTTTAAATACTTTATATAAAAGGACAGAAACCTAGAAATTCATATCAGAAACTCTCTGTACATCACTTGTTGTTTTTAAATATAACTGTGCCTATGTTTTATATGTATACTGTTATTTTGTATTATAGTTTTAGCCTTCAAACTTCTAAAGAATTTGACTTACAATTCCATTTCATTCTATTTTACAGAATTTTCCTTACAATTATATTCCAGGCTTGTCATGTGAAAGCCTCTTTTACAAGAAATATTAGATTAATATTATCATCTTCAAAATGTTACTTTCTTTATTTTCCACTAAATTCTTAGTGTTTTTATACTTACCTTCAAAAATAACAGAATAGCACGTTGAGATCTCAAAATTTCTAATGTTTAGCTGAGTCTTAATCATAATAACATTTTCTATAATTTAATGCTTAACACTATTGACTGCATAATTCAGGGCTAATTTTATTACATAGCTTTATTTTATCTACACATATTTCTCATTTGAGTTAGGGTATCAAGAAAGAGGGCACCATCCAGTGGTGCTGCTTCCTGAGCCAGGAGAACTGACACATAGATCTGAGTTTCCATCTACTAGGAATCATATTAGCAGTGTTTTTTCATAGCCTTGTCTCTAACACCACAACAAAAAGAGTTTGAAATGTGCAAAACATAATAATGTGGACATTTAATTAATCATAGTTTGCACATATTAAATTGTTCTTGGCAAATCTTTAGAATTTTAGAACTGTGATCTGAGTATCATAGATTAGAAAAATATTTGTGTAGAAGAAATATAATCCTTTATTTCACCACACAGAATAGAGTCACATTAGGTATTTGAAGTATTTTAGTAAATACAGTGCTTTCAGGAAGAAGAAAAAGAGTATGCCCCCAAGCAAATTTATTTTAATAAGATATATTTAATTAGAGAAACTCCTCCAAGGATGCTCTGTAAATAACATGGCATAAGATATATACAGTAAATTGAAGTAGTTTTACTCAATAATAGAAAAGCAAATATTTTCTTAGTAAAAGTTAAAGATGATATTGTACTGGGTTGAAAGTCCAAGAAAATTATATTATTACTCCATATCAAAACAAATCTAAAAATTGATTTGTGTTTTTCCCTATCTCAATGACTATTTTTGGCCCTTTATTTAATCAAGTCAAAACGATACATTATATCCAAGTCATGTAACTGGATTATTTAGTATTTTTTTAGTTTGCATATGTGTTTGTTTTAAAATGCACAGAGGAGGAATAGTAGACTTTTTTCTTTTAGGGTCTCAGATTTTAACTCTCAATTTGGAAGAACTTGTCAGAACATCTATTTCCACTGAAGGTCACAACTTTAAATATGATTATTACCAAAGGAAATATACTGATGAATTGACAGCTTAAGCCTGTGATTTTCATTCAGTTACCTCATTTCTATTGATTGTTCTTTGAAAAGACCTTCACATCTGCATTACAATTCTACTCTCACACTAATATGTAACTACTTTTGGCTGCTTCCAAGAAAAGTTAAGAGCTTGCCAAGAAGAGTTTATAAAATTTAATTTTGAAAACAGTGTTCTTAATGTAACAGTGTTTTAAACGCTGACTCCATGTTACTAGACGTATTGACATCTACTTATTCAATTTACTGACCTTGACAGAGCTATAAATTACAGTGAGGAATACTATCAGAATGATGGCCAGAATTTTTGGCCTTCTCTTTATGTTTTCAAATAGAAGAACTACAATGCTCATTCTGAAAATATTCTCTTCTGGATTATTTTGCTTCAGTCCCTTAATCTACAAAATGTAATTATTTTTCTAGTTGGTTAATGCATGCTTTGATTTCAAGGAAAGCATGACACTAGACACTTGTAAAATTATAATCATGTTTGTAGTTTTGACATAACTTAATTAACAGTCTCTCACACATGATGCTAGGTGTCAAATGCCTCCCATATGTTTTCTGCTCACACCCTGAACCAGCTATCCAAATGAGTAGATTTAATGAGTTACATTTGGTTATGACAGAAAACTAAGTAAAACATAATAAAAACCTCCTCAACCAAGGATTAAAATGATCAGAATAATTTTGTGTAATTCTGAATTATAAATATTTTTCTGGAAGCATGAAGTTTTACTCACACAACTACTTACTAAAACTGAATAAATATTATGTATTAAATACTCATAGAGCATTTTTTTATACAACTGAATAACAATACCTTGTCATTTTTAGATAAGTTTCAGTGTGAAAATGTACTTTTAGGGTTTGGTTTTACAACACTTTTTTCTTGTGTTAATTTTAAATATTCACCCTTTGAACCTATGTGTTTATTCAACTTACAAGAATCAATGAAAAATTCAGGGTATGTTCCTATCTAAACATGTACAATTTTTTTTTACAAAAATTAAAGCTTTAAAAATATTTTATTTTACCTCCTAGATATTTTGCAGGCAATATTTAATATATATTTATTGTTGCATAGTCAAAGGAAGAAAAATGAAAAAATTGTGCTTGTTATTTATGGTATATAAATAGTTAAATAATAATATGTTCACAATGATTTTATGTACTATCAAATTACACTGTCTAAAAATGTAACTAAGAATCTTATGAGTTTTCTAGTTAAAACTGCTTTGCATCTGAATGTTTTGCTATAATTGTGATAAATGACCAACTAGAGCAAAAGTTCAAAAATAGAACTTAAATTTAATTAGCCAATGAAAGGTCTAAGTCCTGTCATCATATTTCATGACTGTAGTCAGTTCCTAATTTATTGTACAGTTATGGGAAGAAGCCCATATAAAACTTCACTCATATAAAACTAATCTGTAATATTTTAAGGGACATCCACTGTGTCCTGTAGTTAGTGCTTTTTATTTAGTAAAAAGCAAGATAAAATTTGCTGACATGCTTACAACACAAACCCTTGATGATGTTGCTTAATTCATGAGCCTCAAATCCATTTATTCCATTTCTAGCCAGTAAACTTTTAGTTTTAGTTTCACATGGCATTTAGGACAAAGTCCAAAGGCTTTAAGATGGCAATAAATCTCCACATTACCTGGTCCCAGTGTCACCTCCCACCACTCTGAATTGTGCGTGCTAGGTACCTGCAATATTAAAATGTCTGAAGTCCTCACACACACAGGGTTCTTTTTCACTCCATTGCCAGATTTCTAATGGTGTTCCTTCACTGAGACTCTCTTTGGCTTGGTTAAATTCATGTTATTAATTTTTGGTCATGCACTAAGAATCAGCTAAAAGTCACCTGGAGTAAGTCATCCCTGATACTGGAGTAATCTAACTGGTCTCATCTTCTTGCCATCCCCAGAAGCTAGGCTTGCTTGTAGTATGGTATTATAATTTAGTTTTCTATTTACAGCACACCAAGAATAGAGTAATAACTAAAGACTGATTAAATTAAATATATAATGCTTTTAAAACATTAATTTGTTTAATCTATTATAGGATGTTTCCAATAGATCAATATTCTCACCAGACTACGGATTACTTTATATATGTGTGTATAATTTATTCATTTAATTTATAATCAAATATACAAATACTATTAAAATGATTTTGGCTAAATTATTGAAATATTAAATGTTAGGGAAGGCTAGTAACAAAATAACAAATGTGAGTGCAGGCTTTCACTTGGAAATCTTTGATATCTAAAGCAAAAATGATAATGCCATGGACTTCGTATCAGTATTGATTGAAAGGTGATACATACCTACTGTGCTAATCAGAATTGCTCAGGAAAACTGAAACCACTCTATACTTTTCATACAGAAAAGATTTCGCTGAGGGAGTTAGATGTTCCCAAAAGTGTTGGAGAGCCAGAAATATGAAGATCAGAAAGGTAGATTCAGCTAATTATGATCAAATTAGACAGTATGGGAATCACAGGAAAACCACCAGTAAGATCAAAGATGCCTGCAGAACTAAGGCAGGTCTCTACAATAAATTCCTCTAGGATGCCTGTTTATTAAGGCCCGTGAGCATGTCTGCCACTGCTGGAAGTACATTAATATGGCTCTGCTTCTTTTCTGCCTTCCAGATCTTAAATGAATACCTGACAGAATCTAACCTAGAGTCTTGCTAGCAAGGATTCTGCAAACATAATGCCCAATCTTTCATTCCTTGTGATATTGCAGAGAGTACAAAAGAGAAGAAAGTACTACTGCACTGTTCAAAAGCAACCAGGTACATTCCACCACCTTGGCTATAAGCAGCCCTATTGCTCTTTCTATCCATATTTACATCCCAATTAACAATCACAACTTTATTATTCTTAGCTGTCAAAATACAACCATTTTAAACAAGTGCAGACATGCTTACCCTTGACAATCCTAAAATGGAAACCTATCCACTTCTGAGTGATATTTTTCCTCTTTTATTTCAATTCTAATTCCTTCGTGTGATCCAAAAATTTAGAAGTTGAAATTTCAAGTTAAATGATCTGAACAAACTTGATACAAAATAGTAAGTAAAGGTATGAGTAGAAATTATACCTGTTATTGGATTCAAGTGTGTGTGTGTGTATATGTGTATGTGTATTAATAGGTATATGTATGTGTATATATTTGTGTACGTTTAAATATATGTATATATTTAGCATAGCTACAATAAATACTCATTTCATCAAATGATCAATAGGCTAGACCTGGTATTTATAAGTCCTCCTTTCACTAATCATATTTTACTTTGTCTTCAATGGGTTATGTTTTTTACCTGTTGGACACAAACCTTCCATTTTAAAGGGACAAACATATTAGTGATTCTGCCTGTATTGGGTAACTACAGTTGTCCCTTAAAATTTACCATTGGCCATGGAATTGCTAAGAGGCCTAAGAGACTCTCTTGGATCTTAAATGTAGCCCTTCTTAGTTTCATTGTTTACCAACAATTCCTTTAAAATGTTATTAGTGTCTTAACAGCAAATGGGTGAACACTTGGAACAGGCAAGCTTTATTTACAAAGCTGCCTGTTTACAAAGGTGTGGGTGGTGGAAAGCACAATGGACAGTGCACAACCAGTGATTCTGTTGCAACTGAGCTGTTGCAATGCTCTTGCCTAAAAGGGCAATGCAATGAAGTAAATATGAAACAGCAAAGGTTCTATGTAATGACCTGTCTTCAGGGAAGCAGTGACCTTCAGTGCAGGTGAATATTTAGCATGAAGCAATCTTAAAGGGAGAACCTTGGAATACAAATATCCTGACTTCACTCTCTCTTTCAGGTCTTTTGCCAGGACTCCTCACCATTAGCTGAAACCAACAAGAAAGCAGAGATTTATTTTATATCATTTATACAAGTTAGCATCCAAGGAAAAATTTGAGTGGAGGTGGTGAAAAGTAGATCAGGAGGGGAAAATGAAGATATGTTCTAAAATAACTAAGGTTAATCATTCATGTCATTACAGGAGTACTGAATTATATTGAACATCCGTACTGGTTCAATGGCATAAAGAATTGAGTGGTAGTCTTAGCAAGTAGATTGATTAAAATGTTGGTTATCTTAGTGAAAACATTATTTGAATATGAATATTTTTAAATCAACAGAATTTAATTATCTGGAGTTGGGAAGCAATATTTTGTGACTGGATCAATAGAATCAATAGGTAGAGAACCACTCCCACATTTTTTCATGCTTCCTGGACTCATGTTTTCCAGGTATAGTGGTGGTGGGGGCGGGGGGGGAATTTATTGGTTGCAGGCTCAAAGAATATACTGCATTTTGTAGGATATCCCTCCACTTTTAGTAAGCACTTTAATAAAGTCTTAATAGAGCAATCCACCATTCTGTGGAGTCAGCAATTTCTGCCTGATAGGGGATATGGTGGTAAAATCTCTTAAGCTTAAAGACTTCCATTTCAATTGCGTTACTTATTTTTCTATAAAATTTGTTACTTTCTTGGTAGCAATATTGTAAGGGATACCATGATTTTCTGCCTATATTTCAGACCAAGTTTTATAGAAAACATTGACCATATTTCTTTAAAAATGTATGCAGTGAAACAAGGAATTTACTGGAAACTAAATTCTCCATATAAATAATACAAATATGGTGGAATGTCTAGTTAATATTGCAGGCCAGTGAATCATCTGTCCATGCATGTGTGTGCTGGCAAGATAAAAATTCAATGATTTTAGTTTTAGGGTATCTACTCAAATTCTTACCGTGAGATCAATTGGTCTCAGACTGAGCACACTATTTCTCAGTTGTATCTATAGTATGCTGGTTTCTGTGTAGAATACTAGAGAACATCTCACTGAGAGAAACTTGTCATTGCACAGTAGTTTATGGGTGACTAGTTCAAGAACTTATCAGTCTCCACAGCTTGCAGAGATGGAAAAGTTTCTTTTAGATCATAAACATGCCTTAATACAAGTATGCTGTTTCCTGTCCTGTATAGCTAAAGAAAATGAATGTAATAAAACTATATATATTGTGCCACATTAGTATGTATCATTAAAGGTGGGCAATAGATTGGATCAAATTTAATTTATACTCATTAATCTTACTACTCTAAGATGAAATAAAACCTCAAGATGTACAGAAATTACTCTGAACAGTTAAACTTTGGTATTGATTAATATTCTAAAATATAGTCTCACTCTTTTTATTAGAGGAAAGTGAGAACAAATGCCTTTCTTATTTGTCTTACTCCTTTGTAAGTATTCTCTGGATGTAAAGTAAATGTCTATTGGTAAAAAGATAAGTGGCAAATATTTTTAAAAATTAAATAACTTATTAATTATTACAACAGAATTAGAAAATTTGTTACATACGACCTTCAATATATGTTATATTCATATGATATCTAACATGAATAATATTAAACATTTGATTTGAACAATTAAGTCATGTATCATAGTGCAAACAGCACCAACATTTTTAAAAGTAAGCATTAAGTCAATCAAAATATTTAAGTTATTCATTATGGCCCCAGTTATTAAATTAAATTAAATTGGGTTGATTATTAACACATACCTTGGTGATATCTAGTGTAGTCATATTAATTTACCTTCTTTAACTAGGTAGGAAAAAAGCCACACAGGCCCAAATCTCTGGTTGTTTTCATGTTTGTTACATTTATCTCATTGTAAAAGAAGAAACGATTAAGACAAATTTCTAGATAAGAGGCAATACCCACATTCATGATTTAATTATAGTGCACATAACTACTGGCAGACTGTCATGCTCATCATGTATTCAAAACAGTTACATATACATAAAAAAAGCAAGCAAGAGAGAGAGAAAATAAGAAGGAAAAAAGGAAGGAAGGAAGGAAGGAAGGAAGGAAGGAAGGAAGGAGGGAGGGAGGGAGGGAAGGAAGGAGGGAGGGAGGGAATGAGGGAGGGAAGGAAGGAAAGGAGGAAGAGGGGGAGTGAGGCAGACAGACTTCATAAAGAAATTAAATCCATAGTTATGAGTAAAATAAAAAGTTGCAAATGTTGAGGAAGTTAACTAGTAGAAATCTGAAATTAAAAAGACGAGGTCAGCATCTGGCAGAAAACAAGCAGTTAAAGATATGCCTTTACTCCTGCTTCTTACCGATACTCTAATAAAATACAGTGCAGATGCAAAGTGCAAATTCAAAAGGGTAAAAGCGAAAGATTAAAATAGTCAGGAAACGTCTTTTTTAAAAAATTTATTTTATTTTTTTTTTTGCTTTTGGCCTTTGGAAAGACTGAAAGCAGGTGTATGAGAAGTTACTGACTTTGCAAAACAAGGAAACTCTTATAATACTTGAGAATTTCTAGATGAATGTAAGTTGATAAGAAGTAAATAAATATTTTTACAGAATCCCAGAGACGCTCAAGAAGGGTAGGAACCATGGAATACAGAAAGTGATAATGAGCTGTGAAGTTAAAATTTGAAATTTTAGTAGTATGTGTAACAACAGTTAACTTTCTCTTCACGTTCCAACTATTTATCTCCCACCCAGCAGAAAACCCAAGTTTTGCACTGTCGATTAGAAGTCAGAAAACTACAGCCTTCTGGTCAAAGCCACCCTGCCACCTGACTTTGTATAGACAAAGTGAATGGAACATAGCCACACCCTTTCCTTTACATATTGTCTATGGTGGCTTTGGGGAAGAATTGAGTCATTGTTCCACAAAAACCATATGTTCCACAAAGCCAAAATCATGTACTCTGTGGCTCTTTAGAGAAAAAATGTTTGCTGGTATTGATCTAAATACGGAAACTAGAGAGAGCCAAACTGAGCTTCACCTAAATAAGAGGCAAAAGCAACAAAGTGACAGGGTGAAAATAGAGTAATGAAGTAAAACCTGCACACCATACAGTGAGAGTTTTCAAACCTCTTCCCTTGTCCTCTACTGAAAACCCGGAGCCAGGTTAACCAGGAATGAGACTGGGATAACCTTCTCTAAGAATATGAAATATGAATAGTCTCAAATAATAAAATTCTCTGAATTTCCATTTGTTTTTCTTTCCAATGAAAAGGCGTGTTCGCTAGTCTTTAAGGGAAAGCCTACCAGACTACATGCCACGCACGTGTATCCAGAGTTTCAGTCAGTATTTTTGTTCCACACTTTTGTTTAAGGAAAGCCTCCATGCTGTAAGGGTTAATTCTAGCACATCTGAAATTAGCCTGAACTATTTTCTGAAGAGATATACTAGCATGATATTGACTCCTAATCAAGGTATGAATTGTAATTTTCAATTCATTTCCCAAAAGAAACATTATAATTTAAAGGCTACCTATATTCTGAGTTTTTCTTCATTCTGTCACTGGCAGAGGATGTCCAAGTTGTTTTTTGTTTGTTTGTTTGTTTGTGTTTTGTTTTGTTTTGAGATGGACCCTCACTCTGTCTCTCAGGCTGGAGTACAATGGCGTGATCTCAGCTCACTGCAAACTCTGCCTCCCGGATACAAGCGATTCTCCTGTCTCACCCTCCCAAGTAGCTGGTATTACAGGTGCGTGCCACCATGCGGGCTAATTTTCATATTTTTTAGTACAGATGGGGTTTCACTATGTTGGGCTGGCTGGTCTCCTAACCTTAGGTGATCTGCCCACCTTGGCCTTCCAAAGTGCTGGGATTACAGTTGTGAGCCACCACACCTGGCTGTGTCCAGGTTTTTGATGCTGTGAACAAAGAATTGGACAAAACACACAAATGAAGCAATGAAGGAATGAAGGGATTTATTAAAAATGCAAGTACCCTCCACAGTGTGGGAGTGGACCCAAATACAGGGGCTCAAGGGCCTAGTTACAGAATTTTGGGGAGTTTAAACACTCTCTAGAGGATTCCATTGGTTACTTGGGGTATGCCCTACGTAAATGAGGAGAATGAAGTAAAGTTACAAAGTCATTAACTATGGAGAGGATATTTCCTGTCATAGCTGAAGTGTGAATTGGCCTTAAGTTCCCTGCCTCTAGACCCTGTTTTCCTGCCTCATCTTCCCCCTGAGAGATGTGATTCCCATAAATCTTTATGGGAGGCAGAGGGACCAATGGTCTTTTTTTCTATAACTACTTCATGCTGGCTTGGGGCATAGTCCCTACTCTAGGGGATCATGGGACTCTCGCCCTGCTCTGTCTAGCGGTGATGGGTTAGCTTCTTCACCTGGAACTGGCTGGAACCTTTGTTGCATGATCATTTGAAGCTTGATGGTCTCTAGGCAAGAGGAAATGAATTTGGTTAAAAGATTTAATGGGAACTTCATGGGGTGGATACCTCTTCAGTCAGAAATGTTTGTTATAGAGACTTGCAGGAGAAAAAACAACACCCGGTCTGTTCTAGGATCTATGTATTTCCTTAAAGTCTTAGCACAAACAACTCCATTTTAGTTGGTTTGGTGTGTTGGGGCCTTGTACATGAACTTAGTCCAAAACAATGGCCTCCCAAAACTTTGTAAAAAAAAAAAAAAAAATCCCCATTTTTGGCCAGGTTCTCACTTAGGTGAGAGTGAAACCAAAACTTAGGGCCTTAGAGCCACACTCCGTTATCATCATCGCTTTGCGCCTCCAGTCTCAGCATGTCACTCATAGGTTATGGTGTCCTCTTGGTGGCACATCTCCCTCAACTCTTGTCATTGTAGTTGAAGAGAGACCACTTGATGTTCCAGAGATGGCTGTATGCAAATGTTCAAAAGCCCTGGACAATGCAGTGCACCGGGGGGACCACCACCATGACCACTGGGAGGACAACACCAAGAGCTTGAAGCATTCTCCCCAACCAGGGTCCCCACAAACAAACCACCCAAAATTTAATAGATTAAAAAATGAGCTAGATGAAGAGTCTACTTGCTTGACTAAGTGGTTTTTTTTTTCATTAATCCCCTTCAATTGAATTCTTATGGTCTGCATTTGATGTGTTTCTCCGTAGGCCACAGTGTCAGCAGCTGCACAAGTACTTTTCTGTTTAGCCAATTCTATTATTTAGCATAACTTTCACAAAAGAATACAAAGTCTGTTGTGTACCAATAGCTCTCAAAGTAGAATCTGCTATAGAGCCTGTCATGACGGACACACTTCCAATCATTGCTTCCTTTATCTTAAACCATGGAAAAAGGATGCAACAAATGATGCCCTTCTAGAATGCTAAAGGTCTCCAGGCAATGCTCTCCTCCACTCATGATGTGGGCTAAGAGGAGTGAACCAATGTTTTGTTTTCGACTGATTATGAGGCAACATATGCACCACTAAAGTTTCTTACATACATTGGGCCCTCATCTTTTATCCATCAAAGTATAAGGTTATCCATGTATAAGGCTGGCTGCACGCTCCTTCACAAATAAAAGTACACCCCATTAGTGCACATAACAGACCCGCTTTCCACTTCTATTGTTCACAGAGGCACAAGCAAGAAAAAATATTCAAGGATAAGAGTTTCATGAGAGTTAGAAGTTTTAATCCATGAACCTGGGAAAAGACATTCACATCAAGGATGGCATCCTTCTTCTGGGAGAAACTTTCCTAGTAAGTTCTACCCCAAGGGTTCCAATGAGCATACAGTTCCAAGAGTGTGGAGTGATCCCTCTCACTTGAGAGACCTGAACCCAAAGTCCAAGTTCTTGAAGTTTTGCGGCAGTGTGGATGGCAAGGACAGTCCCTGTCTGATGCTTCCAGAAGACCCAAACCATAAAAAGTTTTCCCCATCTGGTGGAAACATACCACAGCATAACAATCTACCATTACAACATCAGCCCTCTTTCATGGGAAAGCCTTCACAGAACCAGAAAATATGCATTGAAAATAACAATTGAATGAAATCCCTTTTTACAATATTTACATGGACCACCAGATGACCAAGTGTTTGTGATGCTTTAACTGTTTTCCCAGGAATATAGAATCAAACACTGGTTATAAACTATTTTAAATGATTTCAGTATTGGCTGGTTTAACATGAAAATCTGACGAAGTATTTTCCTGACATTCAATTATTTTTTTGTTCTATTTGGGTTAGTAGCTTTATACAAGGAAGTTTGGTTATTTCTGTGGTCTACAATAACATAATAATGATGCTTAGACACGAGAATTTTAGAAATGCCATACCATTCTGGAACACACATTAGTATTATTCACAAAAATATAACCTAAAGAAGATTGAACATCATTTTGGCAATCCCATGTACCCGAACATGTCAAATAATCCTACTTACCTTCCTTCTGGTTGATTTTGGTTGTCCTCTGATCTATCCAAAAAGTCAGGCATTAGGAAAGACAATTCTGAAATTGAAGTTTGATTTTGGAAATCCAGATCACTATAAATTATTTATTTTACCAAAATGATGACTCAGAAATTTTAAAGAAAAATAAACTTTTTATAACCTTTTACCAAAAAGAACCCCACAAATTCTACTGTTCTTAAACATTTTGCATGTAAAACTGTTTCTAGTAGTCTTAATTGCATGTTATAATGGCGAATTTTAACATAAAACCTGGAAAGTTTTGTTCTGATAAGGTTTGACTATTTCCAGCACAGCTAGGTGTATGGCCAATTCTACATGTCCCCAGGCCTTACCTAGCAGGAAAGCAGGCAGGTTAAACAATCTTCAAAAGCCAAAGAAGCAGTTTATGACCTTAAAGCATTTAGCAAACCTAATAATTAAGCATAATTTAGACCACATTTTTACATTTTGAAGACATATGTATTTTACCAATAATATATAAAGTCATCTTTATTTCTCAAAGATTACTCAAGTCACATGAACTCAATAAAAGGCATTACATTTTTCACTTTTCTGAAGAATATTTAATGTAAACTCTTCTTCTTATTATTTAAGCCAAAACTTTACAGAGGAGATAAACAGTGACTTTTACTCTGTATTTAACCAGTTGCACAGAGAGAAAGACTGAGTGGTAAGAAATTTTTACCCTTTTGACAGCATGTCAGGTTTCTGGGTTCTCTCCCTCTGAGCAGCCCTGTGACTCTGCTTGACAGTATGCAAACAAGCACATTGCATGAATTAAGAATATTCGTGAATAGTTTACAAATTTTGGAGAAATAAGAGAGAGAGAGAAATATGACTCCAATTCTATTTATGAAAGTAAACTCAACACACGTAAAGTGTAAGGAAGCCTAAAATTCAAAAAGTGAGTTTAAGGATAGAAAGCTGGTGTGCTCCACTAATTCCTGCTGGCCTGATACAGGTAGCTTAGGAATTCTAGATAAATGGGATGAATGATGACTTGCTAGAAACGCACAGGAAACAAAATAA
Organism: Mandrillus leucophaeus; assembly: GCF_000951045.1. Taxonomy (NCBI): domain Eukaryota; kingdom Metazoa; phylum Chordata; class Mammalia; order Primates; family Cercopithecidae; genus Mandrillus; species Mandrillus leucophaeus. Next base: position 2,477,007 of record NW_012105220.1, on the reverse strand, counting down.
GTATTCGCAGAATGAAATAAAAACCTTCCATTGGAAAATAAAAAATATCATGGTTTTATCTATATATATGCATATCCAAGCAAAGTCAGAGGAGAATAAACAGCAAATGAATGAAAACTAGGAGCAAAACAAATAAAAAGGAAACCAACCCTAAATTTTCCTCCCTAATCTACCTTGGAGGCCACCATATTACCTTGGGCCCCCAAAAATCCACATAATGAATATTTTATTCCTGATAAACAATTTAATATACTTAAGTTCACCAATATTATTATATATCTTGTGCAATTAAGAAATTCACTTCAGGCACATTATCAATAAGTACTTTAGCACTATCCATGCAAAACAGTAAACATAGTGTGAAGCAATGCAAGCATGTACGTGAAATTTGGCTGTACACTAAATCCAACTTCAGGCTTAACTATATTTAAAAAAGAATTGCCAAACTGCTGATGCATTTTTTACACTACTTATTTTACTTTAATTAAGACTAAGAGCTTTAACTATGAAAATGTTAACAAACCAAATGTCTCCAATTCCTTATCAGGATTTTAAGAATATTTTATTATTTAAACTTTTTCCACATATTTCTCCCCTATTTAATGGTTCCTTACTACATTGTTTCATAAATAACCTTTTCAAATCTGTAATTTGAACTAACTTTTAGATAGCTCCACAATTAGACAAAATTATTCTTTTTTTTTTTTTTTTTCCCACTAGTAAAATAACCCTTTCTGGCACCTTTTGTATACAGAATTATGTGTTAACTAAAATTCTTATCCTTAGTAACCTAAAACTTTTGAGAAACTCTAAAAACCATGGAATCATGAACTATCACATATGGGCATTTATAGATAAGTACAATTCCACAATTTTAGAAACATATTTCCCCATGTCACAACTCCTTCTTAATTGGAAATGACCCAGATATCAAATGCGCATCGAAAATAACCTTAAGATTTTAATTTACACAAACAGTTTACCTAAAACATTTATCCCATTCACTGTACTTAATTTTTACTTTTGTTAAGGGAGACTTGAGACGTCAATCAACATATGTAAAATAAACATTGATTTCCTCCAGAAAGGCAGGACAACTCGAGAAGCGGAGGGGGACTGAGGGCTTTCAGATCGTAGGTAGGCGGGAGACAAACGGTTGCATTATTCTGAGTTTCTGATTAGCCTCTCCAAAGGAAGCGATCTCAGTGAGACTTTGAATAGAATGGGAGGCACGCTCACCCAAAGAAGCTCCCAGCTTGAATTAACACTGACATTTAAAAAGATCTAGGAAAGACAAACAAAACATTCAGACAAAGATATGCTGACAATTCTGATGACGTTTTTGTTTTTATTCCACCAAGAATTTTAAAGCTAGCTTGTTTAGTAAAGTTATATTTTAAGTCACGTGAACTTGAAAATTGCTTAGACTTATTTGCATAATTTATGAGAGCTCTTTTATTTATAAGCCAATTTGGTAGACACAACATACAACAAGTGTACATACAAATAAACACATCTAGACATGTACACACACACGTAACAACGATTCAATAGCTTGGAACCTTACCCATGAGATAGTAATACAAGCTTGTCGGTTTTACTTCGCCCCAGTCGATAATCCAGTGAAGGCTGTGAACCAAAATCTCAGGTAAAGAAGTCTCCATGTCAGTTTGATTTTTAAAGGCCAAACCTCCCCTGACTCCAAGGAGCACTGGGGCCAAACAGTATCAAAGGAGGGCATCACACATTAACCAGGCGCCCTGCTTAGAATCGCAGCACAAAAGCCTGGATACATGCAACTCCATTCCACTTTCCCATTCAACAGTAAACTCCAGATTCCAAACAATGTTGGGGCCAAACAGCATTGCAACTGTGAGAGAACATTCTAAGGAGGCCTTAGTACCGGACTTCAGAACCTCTGCCAAGAGCATTCCCTTTGGGCAGGTTGAAATCTGCAGGACCCCTAGAGCATCCTTCTGTGGGGGTCCAATCTCAGAATGTCAGACGTCTCTGATCTTAGGTGGGCACTGGCGCCACATGCAGGTTTGCCATTCCAGAGCCTACTATGAGCTCTATAAGAATATCCATGAACTGGCCGGGCGCGGTGGCTCAAGCCTGTAATCCCGGCACTTTGGGAGGCCGAGACAGGTGGATTACGAGGTCAGGAAATCGAGACCATCCTGGCTAACACGGTGAAACCCCGTCTCTACTAAAAAACGCAAAAAACTAGCTGGGCGAGGTGGCGGGCACCTGTAGTCCCAGCTACTCGGGAGGCTGAGGCAGGAGAATGGCATGAACCTGGGAGACGGAGCTTGCAGTGAGCTGAGATCGGGCCATTGCACTCTAGCCTGGGCGACAGAGCGAGACCCCATCTCAAAAAAAAAAGTCCTTCTCCCTTCGGAGCAGGGCAATTGTAAAGAGCTGCTGAAATGCTGAAAAAAAAAGAAGGGAAAAAAGAAATGAAAAAGACCCAGGTCCCTTAAGCAAACTGATCAAACCCCTTAATTTCACTGGTCACAGGCAGAAACCGCCGTGTTTAGGCGCTGCCCACAAGGGTCCTAGGTTGTTGCAGACAGAGAGAGAGAAAGAGAGAGGGAGAGAGAGAAAGAGAGAGAGAGAAAGAGAGAGAGAAAGAGAGAGTCTAATTTCTGTATAGAGCACAAAGGAAAAGGAGAAAGGAGAAAAATAAATCCCAATCTTTGGGCTTACCTTTTCCTCCTGGCTGTCACCTGTGGAGGGTGTCCAGGTTTTTGGTGTCATGAACAAAGAATTGGACAAAACGCATCAACAAAACGAGGAAGAAATGAAGGGTTTTATTGAAAATGAAAGTACACTCCACTGCGTGGGAGCAGGCCCAAGCATAGGGAGTCAAGGGCCCCCTTACAGAATTTTGGGGAGTTTAAATACCCTCCAGAAGATTCCATTGGTTACTTGGGGTATGCCCTATGTAAATGAGGAGGATGAAGCAAAGTTACAAAGTCATTTAATATGGAGAGTATCTCCTGTCATAGCTGAAATGTGAATCAGCTTTATGTTTCCTGCCTCCAGAACCTGTTTTCTTGCCTCTCTTCTTAGAGGAAGATATCTCTTAGAGGAAGATATGCCCCACTTCCATATGGAATGATGTGCACTTTTATAGTAGAGAACAGAAAAGAGAAATATATTTAATTGCCATTAAAATAAACAACAAACATGTTTCTATGGATTTAATGTGTGTGTCTCTGTGTGTGTGTGTGTGTGTATGCGTGCATGCACTTTACTTGATAAGGCTTGAATTCTTAACTATACTATAAGAGATTACTTTGCACAGACTTTCTATTTATAACATAATAAAAGTGATTTCTGAAGGAAGAATAATCTTGAAAGTGTTATTTACTCCATGCACTCTGGCTCAGTAAATAAATTGTACACAGATACAGTTTATTGCAAAAAGAAGAATCTCTGTACAGAGCAAAGACTACTGCACTTGCATGCTCAGCAGGAATCCTTCATGCTTTTGTATTTGTGCCAAAGTACTTTTGATAATATTAATTGAAAGGAGCCACATAGTATTTTAAATAGAGTCATGGGAATTTATCCCATTATACAGCTGAGTAACTATACAAAACATCCATCAGTACCGACCACACCATCGAATATTGCATTGTGGCATCAACCCAAGACATTGCATTTATCTAATCATTGACTTTTACATTTACTTCAATCTGTTTCAAGACAAGAAATGAAATGCTTGCTGCAAAATTACATTTCCAGCAAGTTCTGATAAAGGAAGGAGATGAACTTTGAATGGAGCAATTGTTTTCTAAATGGATTTTTAAGACATGGTATATTGGGTCTTGAGTTCATTGATTTGCATTGGGCCAAAAGGCACAGGCTGAAAGGGAAAATCACTCCAGTAAAAGAGAGTTGGAAAGAGACTGCTTGTTCCCTGAAGCACAGGCCTCAAGCCAAATGTTAAAAACTGCTCACAGAGCAAATTTCTTTTGATTCCTTAAAATAAAATTTAAATTACTATAAGCACAAGAACATTTTACATCTTTTGGGACATTTTAAAGAGAAAAATGGATTAGCTCATTAGATGATTCTAATTGGAAGTATCAGAAATGGAATATGGAACCTTTTACCCCCAGGTTTATCATTTGATGAATGTAGCCAAGGTTAAAAGTGATGATAATTCATTTCATTGTGTAACATTAGTGTAAGGAATAAGACTTTTATCAAGATAGAAACACTTTATTGTCAGATAGGAGGATATTCACAGGTCATTATTTCTAATTTTAGAACCTAAAAAAAATGTTTCTTGTAGTTTACGAAAATGCATTTACTTATAGTAAGCAAAAGTTTTAAATGTCAACATATATCCTTTAACTATTTTATCCCCAGCTAAAATAGCTATAGGTAATCTTCCCATTCACTAATTCAAATACATTTTTATTGCCTATAAACTCTTTGCTTCAATATTATCCCATATATATGTTATATTAATAATGAAAAGTTTATTGTCTTTTAATATCATTAACTATAGTCTTTTCTTCCTTTTATCACATAAAAAGTAAATAAGAATACACAGATATCATTTTCTTCATTTTTTATAATTTTGAGGTCATATTTTCCATAATTAAGGACAAAATGTGTACAGATTTCTTAAATGATTCTCCTTGAAATTTAATGTAACTTAAAAACATGTATACTATTTACACATCTTTTGTAAATTAGACTGATTCCTATCTTGCTTTCAAGTTGCTGCAAAATTTAGGGAAGGGTTATGTCCCAAAATCTCTCATCAAGGAATCTTAGTAGCATTAGATGGGACTGCTCAGTGATCCTGGGGAGGATGCATTCTATTTAAAGAATCATGTCATGTAGTGTTCTGCCACCGAAAGAGTAGCTTAGTCTTCTAGAGGAAGAATGTTCAAAACTAAGTACTAAAGAAACAATGCTCTCCTTGTGAGTAAATCCAGGGTTATTCATTTGGATTTTAATCCAAAATGTTATGATTAAAAAATTGTAGCTTTTTGTTTGTTTTTACTCATTTCTGTTTCCAAAATATGGATGAAATAGCTGGCTTTAAAATGGAAAAATTAATTATTATTGGCCATTTCAGACTCATAAGTAATCAATTCTGAGGCTTACAAATGGATGACATGGAAATTTCAACCTACTACGAAAAGAGACTGAGAGGTGTTATTTTAACAAATTTTAATTGAAATTGATGTAATCATATATCCAAAATGTGTCTAATCCCCTCACATATCTGTTCTTCAACACCAAGACCTTCTCTCCTGCCTTCTCTCTGTCTTACTCTCTTTATTCTCTTCTCTTCCTTCCTTTATACCCCATTGTCTCTGTCATCCTTTAAAAATAAATTAGCATGTTATTCTTCTGGCTTTAGTGTAGCCTACTGGCTGTGAAAATAGTTTTTAAACATTTAGATTTACAAATGGATTGATGTGAATGAAATATTTACTGAAGAGCCTAAACACATAAGAAAATTAGAGTATTCAACGAAACTTATTTGATGGTATAGAATTTCATGTTTAATCATGGAATCATATGTTTCAAGAGAGTAAAATATATAAAGATCATAGACTGCTTGAACATGGGGATTTCAATGTATAATTCTTCATTTCACATTCTTCCATGAAATCTACATCTTAAAGGACATTTTACATGTGCAAAAAACCCACAAATTATCAGCAGGTAAATATGAAATTGAATTATTAGATACTATGTTCTATAATATGAGATTATCATAAATAATAACTAATAATATGCTATATATGGACTATACTTTATTCAATTATCTAATTTTGACTAAGTTTGTATAGGATGAGGGAACATTTTTATATATTACCTACAAATAATATATGGTAATACTGTTTTTAGCATGTTCTATATTTGGAATTATTTTGTAGTTTTTTTAATTTTGTAATTTTGTTTTCATTTTAATTTTAGCTCAGCTGTTATCTAATGTCAACCTACTCTTAAGTTATCCATGATATTGACTTAAACCCATATTCTATATGGCACAAAAATTATATGAGAATAGCATATATCCACCCACCTCTGCCTCAAGATTAGGGAAAATAACTTTGTGGCTTACATCCTCATAATTATCTATTGCTCAGAATTTCTCCTTCCACCAAATACATTCACGTGGTGGATAAATTTCGTGTATCACCCATGTTTTCCACTCTATATACTCTTGGATGTAAAGCTGCCTGTGCATATCACACACATACAAACTCATGTGGCATTTGTGTGTTCTGCATAGTTTATTGAACATTTTAGAAAATGGTAACAATTCCCAAAATAGAATCTACTTAATACTGAATAACAGCATTTATTATTCTAAAAGTAACTGGGTTTTCTCCAAGTCTTCACTGACAATTACTGACTTATCATGCCTGCTCAAATAGTGTCTGTCCTCATGACACCTTTTTGACTGTTTTTTCTTCCTTTTCCTCTCCTCCATTTTTTATAGTGAAAAAAATTATTACAGAAGCAAACAAAATGTCCTATTTCTTATGCAAAGAAATGTAGTCCTCCTTAATTTTCCCCTCTCCAATTAGGCTCTGCTAATGTCCCTTATTCTCCATCAAATAAATTGCTCAATAAAAACTATTATCCTTCAAGGTAAATTATTTTTCTACTTGTCAATACTGTAAGTACTTACATAGCTGAACCTTGAGACAATGTTTACTAGTCTCTGTTATAACAGTTTACTTTAAAAAGGCCTGCTGATGGCTGGGTGTGGTGGCTCACGCTTGTAATCCTAGCACTTTGGGAGGCAGAGGCCAGTGGATTGACTGAGCTCAGGAGTTCGAGACCAGCCTGGGCAACACGGTGAAATCCAGACTCTACTGAAATACAAAAGAAATTAGCCAGGCGTGATGGCGTGCACCTGTAGTCCTAGCTACTTGGGAGGCTGAGGCAGGAGAATTGCTTGAACCTGGGAAGCAGAGGTTGCAGTGAGCCGAGAGATCACACCACTGCAATCCACCCTGGGTGACAGAGTGAGACTCCATCTCTACAAAAAATAAAAATAAAAAAGACCTGCTTATAATGACTAATATTTTGAAAAGAGTATGATTATTTTACAATAGATAGATTATATTACCTATATGTAATACAGCTTTCTAAGATCAAATCCTCCCCCAACTCTATGAAAACCAGGTAGACACTGAGCAATTTGTCACTGGTAAATGCCTCACTACATATCATATAATTACCTCCTCAAATCAGTTGTCTTACAACTTTAGATATAAAGGAACACTGTCTATGGATTCTGTATTAAAGTCACTCACTAGGATGCTAATGGCTTTATTGATTCATTTTTGTTATTCAATTATTTATTTAATCCCTACCATGTCCCAGTCAAGATAAGAGATGCAGTGAGTTTTAAAGACACAGAGTCATTCCTCATAGATCCCATTGACAGAGAAGGGAGACCACCTTCAAAGCTATATTCTTTCTGATGATTTAGCTTCCAATGTCCTAAAAATTGATTATTTCAAAGCTAGTGTATTTCTGTTTGAAATGATGTATCTTGTGAATGTGTCTCAGCACTAACTGAATATAAATCAATAATAATAGTACTGCAAAATACACTGCTGGCATCTATATATAAACTGAAGTTCAGTCAACTATCAACTCCCAAAAGACCTCCAGAAAATTTTATTTAATGAAGCAAATCTACATTTATTATATTTAGTAGAGTAAGGTAAAACACCATTTTTTCTTTTACTTTTCTTTCCTCTTTCTTTCTTTCTTTCTTTCTTTCTTTCTTTCTTTCTTTCTTTCTTTCTTTCTTTCTTTCTTTCTTTCTTTTTCTTTCTTTTTGACACAGAGTCTTGCTCTGTAGCACAGGCTGGAGTGCAGTGGCATAGTCACAGCTCACTGCAGTCTTGATCTCTCAGGCTCACGTGGTACTCCTACCTCAGCCTTCTGAGTGGCTGGGACCACAGGGACACACCACCATGACTGATTAATTTTTTACATTTTTTCTCATAGAGACAGTGTCTTACTATGTTGCCCAGACTTGTCTCAAACTCTTGAGCTCAAGTAGTCCTCCTGTTTCAGCTTCCCAAAGTGCTAGGATTACAGGCATGAGCCACCTTGCCCAGCCTAGAACACCATCTTGACTGAGATTTACTAGTGTCTCAAAACCTGCACTGAGTGATTATGGGTGGATCTTCTAAGTCAGGAAAATGTTTGGCTTTGGTCAAAGTATATGACGTAATGGCTTTGTATTAAATAGTAAAACTCAAGACTTGAAATGCTTGGTTATATTTTTTAGTAAGTTATTTAATTTGCTTCATAGTTTCCCAGGAGCATTCATTTTATGGAGCAAGTAGGTTTTCTTATTGTTATTATTATTGTTTTTGCTATTCTCAGTATTATTTAGCATAGGAAAAGGAAAATGTAACCAATCTCAGCATTGTGTAATACAGGAATAAATATTAGTTTGTTTCCATTTTGGACTCAGGGAAAGAATAAAGTAGGATGTTCTCAGAAAAAAATTTAGGCATTTTTTTATGAGGCACGTTTGTAAATTTTTTATTGCATTGGGATTTTCCCTTTGCTGATGTTCCTAATACTATATAATATTACATAATATAATATGTTTATACACACACACACACACACACACACACGTGTGATCTTCATTGCATTTTTTTCCATCCTTCGAAGCAAAAGAGCCCTGATCACCAACTATCATTCCTCATATATAGTCTGTCCCTCTTATCACACCTTACTTCTTTAACGGATCTTTCCACAGTAGTGTACCAAACATCCTGTATCCTCACTGCTATCAAGCTTTTTTCTCTATTATCAAGCCTGCATGCTTCATCTATAGGGCATTACTATTAAAAAATAAACCATTCATGAAATATACCTTCAAAAATCTCTTACAATGACTTCCAGTTTACTACAGGATGTCACCTAAAACTTTGGCAAGCTCTTTAGTAATGAAATCTATGGTGACCAAACATTATCTTAACTCCTAATTTGCCACTTCCCTTACTATCTCCACTGGGTGCTCTAGACACATTGAACTCCCCACCATTACTGGGTACAATATTACCCATGTTTTTCTCTTTTCATGAAATGACCTTTTATTTGTGTGTCCACTTAACTGTTTTTTTGTCCTTCAAGTTTCATTACAGGCATTTTATTCTTAGGAAAATTTTTCTAATGGTTTAAAGTAAAATTACTTATCCCTAGTCAAATAGTGCTTATAAACAGTTTTGGAAATTCTAGAGCTTCCTAAAAGAGTCTAACTAAACCTACTTTATAATCATGAGATACATCTGTATTAGTAATCCAATAAATTATAAAAATCCATTCATTTATTAATCATACATAAATTAAATAACCAAAGGAAGAACTCTGCATTTGAATAAATAAAAATAAAACTGTCATGTTCAGAAAGTTAGAAGTTTGAACTAATCAATATTTATCAAAATGGCTTCAGTGCAAGTTAGGAGATAAAATCAGAGTGAAGGGGGTTGAGGTGTCATTAAGAAGGGAGGAACAAGAACATATCACACTCTCAAAATGTTAGGTGTGTTAGGATAGACAGATTAGGTATAAGGATTAACTAGTTATAATTTGGGAGAGAGAGAGGGTAACAGTTTTATCAAAATCCAAGAAGAGGTAAAACGAGTTGGTAACTAGATGAAACATGAACAGTTATATTACTCTTGAACTGGAAAAGTGATACGAAATCCAGAGACAGGAAGAAAGAGGAAAAGAATAAATACAGATGTAAATATACAACTAAGTGATGGCTAACTTATATGTGAAGATGGACACAATGCAATCTGCTGAGAAAGAACAGTCCATTAACTGGGTAAGAGACTTTAGGGAAGGACCTCTGAAATAGCAATTGAGGATATAAAGTTGCTCGTCAAGGATAACGGAACAGATTAATGTGTTGCTTTGAGAGATCAGGTATGTGGAGATTGAGAATGTACAATGGCAACAAAGTATATATTTCATGTAATTGTTATCAGAAGCTCTTAGAACATGAGCTGATTCCAGTTTGGGAACAAGCACGTGTTAGGAAAGAGGCCTTCTGAAGGATATATATATACACACACACACGCACACACACACACACACACATATACATATATATGTTTTGCTTGTGAATATATACACACAGTATATTATTACAGTATATAATATATACACACAGTGTATTATTACAGTATATAATATATACACACAGTGTATTATTACAGTATATAATATATACACACAGTATATTATTACAGTATATATATATTCTGGAGCTTTAAGATTTAATAACGGCCCTACTGGGTTTCAGATTTGTGTGGGGTCTGTAGCCCCCTTTGTTTGGCCCATTTCCATCTTTTGGAAAGGGAACGTTTACCCAATGCGTATATCCCCGTTGTATCTTGGAAGTCAGTAACTTTTAAATTTTATTTTAAAGGTTCATAGATGAAAGGAATTTGCCTTATCTCAGATAAGATTTTGGACTTTTGAGTTTATATATATATATATTCACAAGCAATATATATATGTTATATATAACATATATATATAACAATATATAACATATATATGTTATATATACACATATATAACAATATATAACACATATATATATAACAATATATATGTGTTATATATATTGCTTGTGAGGCAGAAAAAACAAGGGGGTTGAGAAAGAGGATGATAGCAAGAGATACTCAATCACGGGTATATGAATCGGCTTTTCTTTTGGCAACAACCCTAAAATCTCAGTATCTAATGGCAACAGGCTTTATTCTTTGCTGACAGATATGCAGGTCAGCATTAACTGTATTTGGCTCTGTTCTACTTCTCCTGTTTTCTTTTAAAAATTTTCTCTAAATTGGCATTGCTCATGTCTACTGACATTCCATTGGCCAAAGGAAGCAATTTCACATGATTGACCTTGACCATGACATAGTGTCTCATCTTCTATACTGAGGATTGGCAAACATAAGAAATACAAAGATCTTTTAGGAAGGGAGTAAATACTTGGAAAGAATACAATGTATCACACTGAAAAGGCAAGATGTGTGATATAACTATAGTTTATGGGTTAGAATAAAATGAAATGGAAAAGGAACTGAAGATTAAAATAAAACAATAATAAGTTTAATGGGAAGAAATGATTGCAGCATCCTGGAATTTGATGTCAGTTGGTAGCTTATTAAAATATCCGAGGTAGACCACTTAGCAGCAATGTAAATGTGTAGGCTGCGGTCATAAGAGAATGTGGCTGAAATAGCAGGCTGGTGGCATAATTAATTAGAAGTGTGGAGGACAAGTAATTGTGTGGAATTTGAAGTTGTTATCACATGAATTATGAAAAGATTTAATTTGATAACAAGATCAACTGGGGGATAAGAAATTCATGAATTTCATATATGGCAGAGGGACAGAAAGCAATTCTATTAAATGTGAAAATGACAGTAGCAAAACCTATAGAATTCACTCTGCTGTTCAGCACAGATAGAAGTTGGGTCAAATATAAATGATATGGTTTGAATGTATGTCTCCCCCAAATCTCACATTAAAATGTAATCCCCGGTGTTGAAAGTGGGGCCCAGTGAAAGGTGTTTGGGTCATGGGGTTGATCCGTCATGTCTTGGTGCTGTCCTCGCAATAGTGAGTGAGTTACCTCAGAAGATCTGGTTGTTGTAAATGTGGTGCCTCCCTCCCTACTCTCACTCATGCTCCTAGTCTTACCATATAAAGTGTATGATCTCTCTTTGCCTTCTGCCATGATTGGAAGCTTCCTGAGACCTCCCTATAATCAGATGCCACTATGCTTTCTGTACAGCCTGCAGAACCATGAGTGAAATGAATCTCTCTTCTTATAAATGACTCAGTCTCAGGTATTTATATAGCAGTGCAAGAATGGCCTAATACAGAAAACTTGTACTGAGGAGTGGAGTGTGGCTACAAAGATAGCTGAAAATGTGGGAACAGCTTTTGACTGGATAACAGGGAGTGTTTGGAAGAGTTGGGAGGTCTGAAAAGAAGGTAGGAACATGAGAGAAAGTTTGCGGCTTCTTAGAGACTGATTAAATGTGTGTGATCAAAACGCTGATAGTAATATAAACAGTGAAATCTAAGCTAACAAGGACTCGGACATGAAAAACTTATTAGGAACTGGAGCAAAACTCATGTGTGTTATGCCTTAGTAAATAATTTGTTTGCATTCTGTTTATACCCTAGAGATCTGTGGAAGTTTGAATTTGAGATTGATGACGTAGGGTATCTGGCAGAAGAAATTTCTAAGCAGCAGAACATTCAAGATGTGACCTGGATGCTTCTAACAACCTATGCTCAGATGCAAAAGCAAAAAAACAAAAAACAAAAAACAAAAACAAAAAAACCCCTGAAATTTGGAACTTACATTTAAAGGGGAAGCAGAGTATAAAAATTTGGAAAATTTGCAGTCTGGCCCTGTGGCAAAGAAAGAAAAAGATTTCTGGGGAGAGGAATACAAGTAGGCTGTAGAGCAATAACTTGCTAGAGATATTTGCATGAGTGAAATGGAGCCAAGTGCTAATATCTAAGACAATGGGGAAAAGACCTCAAAAGCATTTCAGAGACCTTCATGGCAGCCCCTTCCATCACACTATTCCTCCTAGCCTCCTGGGGCTAGGAGGAATAAATGGCTTTGGAGACCAGGCCCAGGTCCCCACTGCCTGCACAGCCTTGGGACAATGCTTCCCACATCTCAGCTGCACCAGCTACAGCCATGGCTACAAGGGACCAAGATACAGCTCGGACTGCTACTTTGGAGAACATAAGCCATAAATAAGCCTTGGAAGCTTCCATATGGTATTAAGCCTACAGGTGCCGGAGTGCAAGTGTGGTAGATTATTGATAACTTCCACCTAGATTTCAGAGGATGTTGGAAAAGCCTGTGTGTCCAGGAAGAAGCCTGCTACAGGAGCTGACTAATCACAGACAACCTGTACTAGGGCACTGCCGAGGAAGAATGAGGGTTTGGAGGCCCCACAGAGAGTCCCCACTGGAAAACTCACTAGTGGAGCTGTGGAAAGGCCACCATCCTTCAAATGTAAGAATGGTAGAGCCACTGGCAGCATGCACGACGAACCTGGAAAAGCTGCAGGCCCACAACTCTAGCCCATGAGAGCAACCTCGAGGACTGCACCTTGTAAAGGCATAGGGGCAGAGCTGCCCAGGGCTTTGGGAGCCCTGCACCAGTTTGTCCTGGATGTGGGACATGGAGTCAAACTATATTATTCTGGAGCTTTAAGATTTAATGACTGCCCTGCTGGGTTTCAGATTTGTGTGGGGCCTGTAGCCCCCTTTGTTTGGCCCATTTCCATCTTTTGGAAAGGGAATGTTTACCCAATGCCTATATCCCTGTTGTATCTTGGGAGTCAGTAACTTTTTAATTTTATTTTACCGGCTCATAGATGAAATCTTATTTCAGATAAGATTTTGGACTTTTGAGTTAATGCTAGAATGAGCTAAGATTTGGGGGGACTGTTGGGAAGGCATGATTGTATTTGGCAATGTGAGAAGGACATGAGATTTGGGAGGCTAGGGCAGAATGATACAGTTTGAGTATATGTCCCCACCAAATTTCATGTTGAAATGTTGGAAGAGGGGCATCGTGGGAGGTGATTTTGGTCATGGGGGCAATTTATTATGATTTTGTACTGTCCTCACAAGATCTGGTTGTATAAAGTGTGGCATCCCCCCGGCCATACACATAATCTCTCTCATTCCCATCCTCACCGTGTGACTTGTCTGCTCACCCTTTACCTTCTGCCAAGATTGAAAGCATCAGAGCCCTCCCCAGAAGCAGATGCCACTGTGCTTTCTGTACAGCTTGCAGAACTGTAAGCCAATTAATTTTCTTTTCTTATAAATTATCCAGTCTCAGATATTACTGAATAGGAGTGCAAGAATGGACTAATACAAAACACATGCGCTATCTCAAGTAGGATGTATGTTGTGAAAATACAAGGGAGTTTGACACAAAGGATCATTATTCATCAGTCCAGGTTGAGTTTATCCACTGAAAGGAAATCTGCCTTGAAGGAATATTATTCTTTAAAGTTATCCTTAGAAATGTTGAATGTACTCAGGTCATTAAGGTAAATTTTAGTGTATTTGTTACTATTTTTGCTAACTTTCTAAGGTTAATTTACATCAAAATGAATTTAAGATCTCAGAGTTCTTTCACAATTTAAACAAACACTGTTATGTGTGTCTTGAAAAACTTTGAAAGCCCTTGTTCCAGTTTACTGCTATTTACGCAGGTTTTGAATTTTTAACATTGCAAATTACGTAACATTTTTGCCTTAGAAAAAAAGGAAATTTTAATATTAAAACTCATAGATACTGGCTTGGTTCCATTGAATTTTTATAAAAGCACTTCAAAATTCTTGTCACACACTTATTGAGAAAACAAAAACAACCAAGTTCCAAACAAGCAAATGTATTACTCTAAAAGGTTACATTAGTTAACTATTGCTACATAACAAATCACACCAATAACGAATGGTTAAAACTACTGACTTTTTAATCTCGTAATTTCTGTGGGTCAGGCATCTGGGCATGGTCCTCTGCTTCCAAGTACTCTGCAAGGCTGCAATCAAGGCATTAGCCAGGGTTTGTGGTCTCCTCCGATGACCTAACTGAAGAAAGATTCAACTGCAAGCTCATTTGGTGATTGTTGATAGCATTCTGTTCCTGAAATTTGTTAGACTGACGACCTCAGTTCTTCACTGACTGTTAGGCAAGGATCCTTTAATTTGTTGTCATGGGGGGCTCTCTCATATGGCAATTTCTCTTTATTGACTATGTAAACCAAAAAGGTAATAAAGTCTGTAAACAATACAGAAATCTTGATCTTTTATAACCCAATCACTGAAGTAACTTCCTTCTGTTCTGTCGTATGTTATTGGTGAAAAGCAAGTCACATGTCTCACTCAATACTCAACTCTTAAGTATTGATTCTACAAGGACATGAGTACCAGGAAATGTGGATCACTTGCAACCATTTAAAAAGTATACCTACAACATAGGTAGGTTTCCACAGATTTAAAAATGTATCTGTACTTTGCCTGGGTTCAGAATATCAACCATCTATGATCTTTTCATAGGTTTATGATCATGACTGTTTTAAAGACATTAAGCAACCCATACCTTATTTAACATTGGCTATAACAGATATAGTTTATTACTATAATGAAAGCTGTCTGTCTTTGGGCTATGCCTCCTGTGCTTCAGAAAAGCCTCAGTAAAGGTCTTCACTTAGCAATAAGTTGTTTCTCAAACAAAGTTAACTATTTCAACTGTCCATCACTGGAAACAATTGTTGAAAGTTCAATTTGAGATAATTGGAGAATAGATCATGCACAAACAAACAAACAAAGAAACTATCATCTACAAATGTGATCATCATTCATTTATTCTACCCTGGATAGTCTATTAAACGTCAGCTTTCCAAATTTAATGAGGTTCCCTAAACTCTTTTTTTTTTCCCAGATAGTTCTGCAACCTGATTTGTTACAACTTCTAAAACTATTTTTGCTATAACTGTTTTGACTGCAAACAGTAACATTATCAAAACAAACATTTAATAAGGTCCTATCAAGAGCCAGACACTTTAAATCCCTTACCTCCCTTAATTCATTGCAATAATCCAAAATACAAAGGAGTTATAAAATGCAGATTTTAATTAATTTAAGAAAAATATAGCTAAGAGTTAAGATTGGAACAGATGACTTTGAAACACCTTTTGTGTATGGGAAAGTTACATTCCCTTCTAGTCCAAAATTCTTTAGATATGGCATTAAAGGTAAATGCAGAGTATAATTACAATAAAGTACCTCTGTAAAGCACCATTTGTATGAATAGCTCAAAGCACTATTTTGCATTACCTCATTAATCTTTGTGGTATCCTACTGAGTGAGGGTGGCAGGGATTTTATTTCACTTTTATGGATTTTTTTTTTTTAAGTGAAAAAAGAACCTTAACTTTCGGGTGCCTTCTCCACAGCATATCAATGACTGCTTGAACTGAAAGGTGGTAGACTTAGATCTCCTATCCCAAAATACTTCATTAATTTGTTAAATCATTCTTTTAATTAATAGTTGCTAAGTGCAAAAGTACACTGTGTAATTACTGAAATGAAGACTCTGAAGGAAATCTACAATCTGAGAAAAACATTAGGCTCAGTGTTTGTAATGGAAAAGATAGGCATTGGGGAACCTAGAAAAGTTTGAATTGGGAGTAACAAAATAAAACCTGCAACCTAACATTTTGCACATGTATATCTAAACATATAAACATATATACACACACGTATGCACACATACACACATAAATGCATATAACACATATGTATATATATAAAGGCTTGTAACTGTCATCGTTCACTTCCTTCCTAGTTTGTACTTACCTTCTTTGGGTATCCTGTCTTCTTCCTTCTTGATTTACTCTTTCAATTTGTTGGTGTATGTCTGCAAGTAACTTTTCAGATAAGGATATGTGGCAGGTAAGATTTCCTATCTTTAATAATATATTCATATTTTAAGATTTGAATTTGGAAGACACACAACTCAAAGACAAAAATCACTTCCATTTAAACATTTGTAGGCATTTTCCATTGTCCATTGTTTTTTATCATGCAATTTACTGATGCAGACTCTGATGCCATTGTAATTTTTATTCATTTTTGTTTTCATTTGCATTCCTGTTTTGTGTTGTTTTGGACCTTTAGCTCTGTTAGTTATTTGTCACTTTCTTCCTTCCTGATATGTGGAAAAACTGTGTGTTGTTTAGGTGAAGTTAATATGTGCTAGTTAGTCTATTTGTATGTGCTTAATGCTTTTCTACAATTAATGAGCCAATAATTTTAAGTCTCACATCAGTTTTTATTAATACAATGTTTTGCTATTGTTTTTAACATCTATCTTGTATTTTCTCTTTTCAGAAACTCATACTGTTTGTGTGTTTCACTATCTGAAGTATGTCTCCCAAATTTTTAATACTTTAACTGCATCACTCTACATTTTAGATTTTTTCTCAATTCATCTCTCACTTTTTCAAACATTCATTTTCAATTTTTTATGTCATTTTTCCTATTTGTTATAGAATCACATTCTTTTTTATATATACAAAATCTAGAACTTTTAAAATAATACCAGTTAGAAATAGCTTTTCTTCTCCAATGCTAGAAATATTATTTTCACCTGGGGCCACCAACTCATTTTCTTTTTTGTCTTGCAAGACTTCTTTACGTGTACTTTGGTTTTTGAAAATCATCCATTTTCAATAATCACAGTGACTTTTAGGCTGGTAAACTTGGGTTGGTAGTAACCTGTGAGAAATTTAGTTATTATGTAGGGAATTCCCCAAACTGTATCATCAAAATTGAGTGGAGATTCCTTTGTGTGGTACGGATATTCAGATATTCTATTATCCTATTTCTCTAAAGATTTTTGACTCAACTTCTTAAGTGACGACTTTTTAAAAAAAAAAATCTGCATTTTTTTTTTTTTTTTTGTAAATGGATGAGAAGTGGTGGGGCAAAAGTGAGTGAACCATTACACTTCCATGTGATCAATGCCTCTATTTACCACCCTCCATTTCACATAGCTGCCGCTGCGATCACTGTATTCCTAATTCAGAATCACTCTGTATTCTTCAGGAGCATTCAATTGTATCTTCTGTTATTGTTAAGCTTTTTTCACATTTGTTTTTATTTTATCAGGACTTCATTTTATTTTTTGTCGTCCTGAGAATTTTTAGAAATTCTTATTCACTCATATTTTTCATTACATATATTTTATTGATGGAAAAATATACTTTTCTAGTTTACTCTTATTTTAACATATTTTTTCAAATAGATTGTATCCTTATTGGTATGTTACACACACAACATGCACAGTATTTTTAAAATTTTATTTTCTCTGACTTTTTATAATGCAATTTCTGTATAGTATTTAAATTTCATTTTTATTTCCATATTTAAAAGTAAAAACATTTTATAATTTTAACTGAAATAAACTACAAGCAAATGCTTGACATATTTATGAAATGTGTTAGTTTACTGTTATAATTTTTTATTGTATTCTGAAATAGAAGAGATTATCCACATATGTCCCTTATCTACCATTTTAAATTCTAAATTGATACCTTTGTTTTCTCTTGTAATCGGGGAAGTGATATGATCAGAGCTATGTTTTGGAAAATAACATAATAATGGATTGGAATGGGTATAGAAAATATATTAAGGCTGTATCTGTTCAAGGTGTAAACAAATAAATAATAAGGATGTGAGTAGTGAAAATGGGAAGAGCTTTTTAGAGTTGAATCTTTTGAACCCATAAACCAGCAGCGTGATTCTGAATCAAGTTTTGCTGTCCATAAGTTGTAAAAATTAAAGTAAAACCAATATAACAAATACCATGTAAGATCAAATAGAAAAAAGGCACATGATTAAAATAGACTTTTTAAAAAATATATTTATTGTGAAAAAAGATCACATTTTCAGAAAAGTACATACACCTGTAAGTACAATTTCACAAGTATTTATAAGGTGATCACCTGTTCTGCTTATGAGAACATACAAACTAAAGTAAAACTTAATAGTATAAAACATTTATTTATTATGCTTATGAAATATGTGAGCAAGGAATTTGGACAGGGAAGGAAGATATGACTTCTCTGTTCCACTGTGTCTGGCCGCAAACGGAAGCTTGGAAGCCTGGAAGCTCATTCACTCATTAGTCTTGTGATTAATACTGGCCATTTCCTGGAGGCCTCAGTTTCTCTCCACTATGGTTTCTTCATGCAGTCTCTTGTCATGGGATAATTGGGCATCCTTCCACATGGTAACTGGATTCCAATGACAAATGTCCTGACATAGAGAGCAAGGTATAATTTTTACCCCATTCATAACCCAACTTACATCATAAACTATTTGATCTTACACTCAGATCAATAATTAAGACATCAGGCCTGGTGCAGTGGCTCACAGCTTTAATCCTAGTATATTGAGAGGCTGAGGCAGGAGGATCACTTGAGGTCAGGAGTTCAAGGCTAGCCTGGGAAACACAGTGAGACCCTATTTCTATAAAACGTAAACACATTTTTTAAAAAAGAATTAAAACATTGCTAACAGGGAATTCTTGATCCCAAATCTCTGCACTGCCTTATAGGTGATTACTATTCTTACTTTATGATGGTTGTTTATTTGCATTTCTTTACTTTGCATGTGTCCCTAATTGATATATGTTAGTCTGGGACAACCTTGGAATAATACTTTAAGACTATAATGAGCACGGGCACGGAGGCTCACGCCTGTAATCCCAGCACTTTGGGAGGCTGAGATGGGCAGATCAAGAGGTCAGGGATTCAAGACCAGCCTGGCCAATATGGTGAATCTCTGTCTCTACTAAAAATACAAAAGTTAGACAGATATGGTGGCACACGACTGTAGTCTCAGCTACTCGGGAGGTTGAGGCAGGAGAATCACTTGAACCTGGGAGGCTGAGGTTTCAGTGAGCCGAGATGATGCCACTGCACTCCAACCTGAGTGACAGAGTGAGACTCCGTCTCAAAAAAAAAAAGACTATAATGATTCTTCTGTTTCTTGCCTTTCTCAATCAATGTTACTCATATGAGATTGATTCATGTTTCTGCATTTGAGAATGATGTGATGAGACATTTCCCTTATATAGACATAGCCTGATCAATTGGCATCTTGTGATTGGATAAAACTTGACTACTACTGAAACTGACCCAATAGTCCCATAGACAGTTCCTTCGGATAAAAACAAAGAAATTGACCCATCTGATCTTAAAGTTTGAAACTTATATTTGTTTTATCTGAGTTCCTTCCTAAGGAAGGGGCACCTAGGCCTCTCAAAAAGTATGAAATAACTGAAATTCACCAGATAACTGTATTCAGACAATGAGATGCTAGACTCTTCATTTTGTTTCCTTACCCCTTTCTAGCCCCCAACACATTGTTACATTTTTTTCCTACTATGTACACCCCTAATTTTAGCTGGTCAGGAAGATGGCTTTGAGACTCACCTCCTATCTACTCACCTGCAACACCTAATTAAAGTTTTCTTCCTTGGCAATACTGGCCATGTCAGTCATTGGTTCGCTGTGTCATGAGCAACAGGACCTAGACCAAACCCCTTGTGTTTCAGTAACACTGTGATTGACTGAGACTCAGCTATCTGTTACAAGAATATACTCTTAAATTAGGTTGCCATTTATTTACATGCTAAGTTAGGCTGCAGTTCACTACATAGGAACTCAAAGTACAAATGCAACCTCAGGCCAAATTGAGTTTAATTTAACAATTCTTTCCTTTCAGTCAGCCTCTCAATTTTGAGAGATTGACCAAAACCTTAGGCATTAATTCCACTCTCTATCACCATCATAATTAATTTGTTTGGTCTCACTGTGTAATTCACAATTCGTGGCTTCAGGTCAGTTGAATGTTTCTTTGCCTTCTCTTTTGATTATTCTGTAATAATCATTTTACATATAACAGATGAATGCATTCAAGCATTTAAGACTCTTAAGAGAATACGGTATAACAGGTAGACTATTATAATGGCTATCAAAAGGATAATGCTACAAGTCCAAAGTATGCTCTTTATAGGAATCCCCAGAAATTGAACAGCTCAAAATCAAATATATTAAAATTGAGTCAGAATATGAATTTGTTTCTTTTTTTTAAACAAAGTAGGTTTGTGTGTGTGTGTGTGTGTGTGTGTGTGTGTGTGTGTATTTCTTGCCTCTGAGTTTCTATCATACTAGATGTATTTATCCAAGGGCAGTAGTGGGTCTTAGTTATTACACAGATTCCCACTATTTAACCAACAGATAGTCCAAAGCAATCATGTTATCTAAAACAACTTTAGCAAAAATATAAAGATGTTTTCTGGGTAATGGTAGCCATTGCAGTAGAGGTAGCTATAGTAATGTTTGAGACAGATTTCTAATCATAATACCATTTAGATTTATGACAAAATAGGGAAGGAGGTGTCTACCAAATGACGCCCATTTAGAGGGATTCATGTTTGCTTGCAAATTTCTCCTTACTCCATGGTGAAAATCAAAAGGTGTTCAGCTTCCAATTGTTGATGGGGTGACAGTGGTACCGACAGAATCCCTAATCCACATTGGCCCCTTATCTTCCACTTATTAAGACATGTATTTGGCTACATATTTGGTTGAAAATTAAATACTCAACAGACAAATAATGTATCCTAGAGGGGCACAGCAGACAATTCCCTGTGAGATGCCTTGTGTGTTAGATGTCACCAGTAGGAAAGCCCTAGTAATATTTATCTAAGGCTTCAGTAGTGAATCATTGCAGGGTTGGAGGCTACCAATAATTAAAGGATGAGGTTTCTAAATTTGTCTACAAACTTTTAATTTATATTTTGTGTTGTGGTTTTCTTATCCAATTTCTGGCATAATTTAAAATTAAAAATCTCACTATATTTTTTGCTTACTATTAGATTTTTTTTAAAAATATAAATTTATAACTCTAACAGTCTATAGAAAGAACCAAATATTGCACTTGGAATATCAGTTAAATTTGCTACAGGGTAAGCCAGAGAATCCGTGAAACTACAGATCATGAAGTCTTAATTATTGCCTTATCTTTCCATGTATAAACAATAAAAACAACAACAAAACAGGGAAGAAAAGAAAGGGAACAAAGGATTCCTGATGACAGAGGTAAGAAATGTTGACCTGTAATCCTGAGAAAACTATCCACATTTAGAATGTCTTCTGCTTCTGAGAAAAAACCTTCCTGGTGAGTTTTACCTTGAGGTCTTTGGTATGGTTTGTCTGTGTCTCCACCCAAATCTCATCTTGAAATGCAGCTCCCATAATTCCCAGTTGTCATGGGAAGGACCCAGTGGGAGGTAATTGAATCATGGGAGTGGATCTTTCCAGTGTTGTTCTTGTGATAGTGAATAACTCTCATGAGATCTGATGGCTTTATAAAGGGCAGTTCCCCTGCACAAGCTCTCTTGCCTGCTGTCATGTAAGAAGTGACTTTGTTCCTTATTTGCCTTCTGCCATGATTGTGAGGCCTTGCCTCAGCTATGTGGAGTTGTGAGTCAATTAAACCTTTTTCCTTTATAATTGCTCAGTTTTGGGTATGTCTTTATTAGCAGCATTAGAACAGACTAACACATTAAATTGGTACCAGGTACTGGGGTGCTGCTGTAAAGATATACACAAATGTGGAAATGACTGGAACTGGGTAAGAGGCAGAGGTTGGAACAGTTTGGAGGGCTCAAAAGAAGACAGGAAGATGTGGGAAAGTTCAGAACTTCCTAGAGACTTGTTGAATGGCTTTGAGCAAAATGCTTGTAGTGATAGGGACAATAAGATCCAGGCTGAAGTGTTTTCAGATGGAGATGAGGAATTTGTTGGGAACTGGAGTAAAGGTCACTCTTGCTATGCAAAGAAACTGGTGGCATTTTGCCCCTGACCTAGAGATCTGTGAAATTTTGAACTTGAGCTAGATGATTTAGGGCATCTGGTGGAAGAAATTTCTAAGCAGCAAGGTGTTCAAGAGGAAGTAGAGCATAAAAGTTTGGAAAATTTGTAGCCTGATTATGCAATAGAAAAGAAAAACCCATTTTCTATGGAGAAATTCAACCCAGCTACAAGAATTTGCAGAATCTGCATAAATAACGAGGAACCTAACGTTAATCTCCAATATAATGGAGAAAATGTACCCAAGGCATGTCAGAGACCTTCACAGCAGTCCCTTCCATCACAGGTCCAGAAGCCTAGGAGCTAAATATGGTTTCTTGAGCCAGGTCCTGGGTCCTTCTGCTGTGCAGCCTAGGGACTTGGTGCCCTGTGTCCCAGTCATCCCAGTCACTCCAGCCATGGCTAAAACGGACCATGTTACAGCTCTGATCATGGATTTACAGCATGCAAGTCCCCAGCCTGGGCAGCTTCCATATGGTTTTGAGCCAGTGGGTGCACAGAAATCAAGAATTTAGAGTTCAGAACCTCCACCTAGATTTCACAGGATGTATGGAAATGCCTGGATGTCCAGGCAGAATTTTACTGCAAGGACAAGGTCCTCATAGAGAACCTCTGCTAGCGTAGTGTGGAAGGGGAATGTGAAGTGAGAGCCCCCCACACAGAGTCCCCACTGGGTCATTGCCTAGTGGAGCTGTGAGAAGAGGGTCACTGTCCTCCAGTCCTCCTCGACCCCAGAATGGTCGATCCACTGACAGCTTGCACCTTGCGCCTGGAAAAGCCAGAAGTGCTCAATGCCAGCCCATGAAAGCAGCCAAGAGTGGGGCTGTGCCCTGCAAAGCCACAGGGGGAGAGCCGCCCATGACCATGGTAACCCATCTCTTGCATCAGCATGACCTGGATGTGGGAGATGCAGTGAAAGGAGATCATTTTGGAGCTTTAAGATTTGATTGCCCTTTTGGATTTCAGACTTGCACAGGGCCTGTAGCTCCTTCATCTTGTTCAATTTATCCCATTTGGAACAACTGTATTTATCCAGTGCCTGTACCCCCATTGTATCTAAGAAGTAATTAATTTGCTTTGGATTTTACAGGCTCATAGGCGGAAGGGACTTGCCTTGTCTCAGATAAGACTTTGGACTGTGGACTACTGAGTTAATGCTGAAATGAGTTGAGACTTTAGGGGACTGTTGGCAAGGCATTATTGGTTTTGAAATGTGAGGACATGAGATTTGGGAAGGGCCGGGGATGGAATGATATGATTTGGCTGTATCTCCACCCAAATCTCATCTGAACTGTAGTTCCCATAATCCCCATGTGTCCCATGGGAGACCTGGTAGGAAGTGATTGGACCATGGGGTGTGGTTTCCTCCATGCTGTTCTTGTGAAAGTGAGTAAGTCTCAAGAGAAATAATGGTTTTATAAAGGGGAGTTCCCCTGCACATGTTCTCTTGTCTGCCACCATTAAGACGTGACTTTGCTCTTCATTTGCCTTATCTCATGAGTGTGTAGCCTCCCTAGTCTTGTGGAACTGTGAGTCAATTAAACCTCTCTCCTTTATAAATTACCCAGTCTCAGGTATACCTTTATTGGCAGTGTGAGAACAGACTAATACAGTTTTCAATGAGTATACTGGCCCAAGAATCTGGAGGAGGCCTTCTGCATAGAGACATGTGGATTCAACACTTGAGGCATCGAAGTTTTGCTGAAGTGTGGGTGGATGGAAGTAATTTGTATGGTATCTTCTAATGGGGCTCAAGATAAGTCTTTTTCAGATGTAATTTCCAGAAGACACAATCTCTGGGTTCTAGATCATGAAGGGTCTGTTTGTCATCAGTTGGGGGTTCACAAAGGGCTTCTTTTATCTAGTGAAAATGCACTTTGGCATAATGCATCAAATCCTTGCCACATTGATTTATGTCAGAGTTTATGAGTGTGAGATAGAAGAAGTTCTAGTATTAAGGGCATATTACTTCCAGTAACTATTTCATAAAACTATATTTTCCAATGAGAGTGGATCTGATTGCTATTAATGGGTAATACTTTTCACTAAGGTAATTTAATCAATTCAGTTAGCTTTACCTAGGGCCACTGTGTTTGCAATACATTATTTAACTATTTTACAATTTGTCCTGTGAAACAAGTACTTCTGTCATTGAAGATTTCTCCAGAAATAACTCATAAGTATAACACATATTCTAATAACATTTTAGCTACTGTTAGAGCACCAGCTTTCCTACATGAGAGAACTCCTGTATAACCAGAAAACATGCATCAAAGGTAGAAATTGAATAAAATAAATCTATAAGTGTTTAAATGATCAGGCAGGTACCAGGGTCGTATTATGTGAAGTTTTCTTTGTCTTACCAGGATTATGAGTTTGACAAACCAAATATTGGCTATAAATAATTTAAAAAATTTTAGAAACCTTACCCCACTAATATTTTAAAATAATTTATATAATTCTGTATACTCCATGATGAGTCACAGAGTACAAAGTTTTAATATTGGAAGCCCTAAATACTCAGGAAGGGCCAGGTGACCATCTGAGCTCCCCATGAACCTACACTTAATATTGTATTTACGTTCTCTTAAATTTTGTTTCTCCAATTGAGGTGCATATCACTGTTTATTTAATTCCTTATCATAGGTAATATGTTAGCCTGTTCGTGGATCACCATAAAGAAATACCTAAGACTGAGCAATTTATAATGAAGACAGTTTTAATTGGCTCATGGTTTTGCAGTCTGTACAGGGAGCATGGTTCCAATATCTGCTTCTGGTGAGGGCTGAGGAAACTTACAGTCATGGTAGAAGGCAAAGGGGGAGCAGGAAAGTCACATGGTGAGAATGAGAGCAAGACAGAGAGAGTCTGGTTGCAGTGGTTCATGCCTATAATCTAGCATTTGGGAGGCTGACATGGGAGGATTGTTTGGGCCCAGAAGTTCAAGACCAGCCTGAGCAACACAACGAGACCCTGTCTCTACCAAAAATAACTAAAAAATTAGCTGGCTAAGGAGGTACATGCCTGTGGTCCAAGCTACTGAGGAGGCAGAGGTGGGAGGATTGCTTGAGCCCTGCAGTTTGAAGGTGCATTGAGCCATGATAATGCCATGTCTGAGTGACTGAGTGAGATCCGTCTAAAACAAACAAACAAAACAAAACAAAAACAGAGGATGGAGGGTGTATGTGCCACACACTTTTAAACTGCCAGATCTCATATGAACCAGCAGAATAAGATCTCACTCATCAGCAAGAAGATTGTGCTAAGCCATTCATAAGGGATATGCCCCCTTAATCCAATACCTCCACTAGGTCCCACCTCCAACACTGGGGATTACATCTACCTTGAGATTAGAAGAGAAAAATGCAACCAAATCGTATTATTTCTTCCCTTGGTCTCAAAATCTCATGAAGTTCTCACATGATAAAATACAATCATCCCTTCTCAACAGTCCCCCACAGTCTTAACTCATTCCAACATCAAGTCCAAGGTTCCAGGTTTCATCTAAGATGCATCACCATCTACTTATGAGCCCATAAAATCAAAATCAAAACAAGTTATATACATCCAAGATACAATCCTGGTACACACATTGGGTAAATAGTTCCATTCAAAAAGGCAGATATTGGCTAAAAAAAGAGGGGGGTGGGGTCAGAAGGTCCCAAGCAAGTCCAAATCCCTGCAAGCCAGACATTAAAACTAAAAGCTCCAACATAATCCTTGACTCCATGTCCTCTAACTTAGTGTGAAAAGTGAGCTCCCAAGGCCTTGGGTGGCTCCTTCACTGTGACTTTGCAGGGTTCATTCCCTTGTGACTGCTTCCGCAGTTTGGAGTTGAGTGCCTGCAGCTTCTCCATGCTCAGGATAGAAGCTGTTGGTGGCTCTACAATTCTGAGATCTGGAGGGGTGCATCTCCCTTCCCACAGGTCTACTAGGCAATGCCCCAGTGGACACTTTATAGGGGAGCTCCAGTCTCATGTTTCCCCTTGGCATTGAGCTAGTAGAGTATTTCTATAGGTCCTCTGACCCCATGGCAGCCTTCTTCCTGGGCACTCAAGCTTTCTCATATATTCTCTGAAATCTAGGTGGAAGCTGCCAAGCCTCTTTCACTCTTACATTCTTTGTGTGCCCAGAATTAATACCACATGAAAGCTTCTAAGGCTATGGCAGCTTGCACTCTACAGAGTAGCAGCCTGAGCTATATCTGGGATCCTTTAAACCCAGGCTGGACCCAATACAGCTGGGATGGGAGGAGCAGATTCCTAGGGAAGTACAGGGCAGTGGTGACTCAGGCATGACTCAAACCATTCTTTCATCCTAGGCCTCTGGGCCTGTGATTGGAGAGTCTGTCCCAAAGACTTCTGAAAGACTTTCAAAGTCTTTTTCTCATTGTCTTGGGTATTAGCACTTGGCCCACTTTGGGTCATGCTAATCTCTCTAGTAAGTGATTACTCCACAGCCTCCTTATATTTCTCTCACACAAAAAGCTTTTTCTTTCTCTGTCACATGGTTAGATTGCAAATTTTTCAAATATTTACATTTTATTTCCTATTTAGATATAAGTTTCAAATTCAACTAATTTATTTGCTCCCATATCTTATTTTAGCTATTAGAAGTGCACAGACCACATCTTGAATGCTTTGCTGCTTAGAAATTTCTTCTGCTAGATGCAGTAAATCATCACTCAAGTTCAAATTTCCATACATTACTTTAGGGCATGAACACAATGCAGCCAATTTCTTTGCTAGGGGGTAAAACAGATGACCTTGACTTCAATTCCCAATAATGTTCTTATTTCCATCTGAGTCCTCTTCATCCTGGGCTCCACTGTCCAAATCTCTATCACCATTTTGGTCACAATCATTTAACCATTCTCTAAGAAGTTCCATACTTGCCCTTTTCTTCCTGTCTTCTGAGCCTGACAAAGTCTTTCTAGCTCTGCCTCTCACACAGTTACAAAGTTGCTTTCACATTTTCTAATATTGTATAGTGACACTATACTCTTGGTTTCATTTTTCTGTGTTAGTCAGTTCTTGCATTACTATAAAAAAACACCTGAGACTGGGTAATTTACAAGAAAAGAGGTTTAATTGGCTCATGGTTCTGCAGGCTGTACAAGAAGTCAGGCACTGGCATCAGCTTCTGTGAGGCCTCGGGAAGCTTTCAATCAAGGCAGAAGATGAAGGAGGAGCAGATATATCACATGGCAACAGCAGGAGCAAGAGAGGGAGAGGTAGAGTGCTACACTCTTTTCAATGACCAGGCCTTGTGCGAACTATCAGAGTGAGAACTCACTAATCACCAAGGGGATGGTGCTAAGCCATTCATGGGGGATCTACCTCCATGATCTAATACCTCCCAGTAAGCCCCACTTCACATTTTAACATGGCATTTGGAGCAGACAAACATCCAAACTAGATCAGAAAATTTGACTAGGATCAATGAATGTAGTTAATTCAAAATCTGACTTGGATCAATCAATGTAGTTAATTCAAATCACACAATTTAACAATGTTAGTACTGGCTGAATTAGAATAAAAACCTGCCAAAGTATTATTTTGGTATTCAATTAATTCTTCTTATGATGTTGGGTTAGAAGTTTGATGAAACCAATCGGTCTCTTAATTAAAGTTCAGGAATTCTTACCCAGTTTAGTGGTATGATCAAGTATGTAAGAATTTCATACAATTTCTGGAATACATATTAAAAATATATGCATACAAATATAACTCAAAGAAGGTTAGTGTTACTTATTATTTGAGAATGTTTCTCAATTTATTATATCAAATAAATATAATTAATTTAATATCTTTTGTATAAAAAAGACATCCTTTTGAGATTCACCAATGGCCCATCTGTAAAATTTTAAAGATAATTTAAGGTCAAGGAGAATACTTAATTTAGAATTTGATTTTGAGAAATCTATAAATAATATCTAAGGCTTAAAACATTTGATCTAATTAGTATAACAGGTCACTATGAATAATAGCCATTCATTTAACCAGAGTAATAATTTAAAGACTTGAAAAGCAAATACGTAAAGTTACATAGTTACATAGTGGTAGTAAAACTTTAGCTCTTTTTATAGAATGATCTCAGTTTTCTTAAGTGACATAAAACCTAACAAAGACAATGTGAAGCACAGGAAATTATCTCAGTAAAATTTAGAATTTTAATTTTCTAGGCCAATTCCTAAAGGATAAAGAAGAACCTTTCATAACTTTCTATTAAGAACAGAACAATATGCTAATTTTTTGTTGTTGTTGTTAATACATTTTATAAAACAGAGATAACCTGAACTTATTTTACTAATTAACCCATGGAGAAAAGGTTCTGCATCTGTATTATACTTAATGTTGACAACTCTGATGATATGCCTATTTTAATCACACCAACAATGTTCTTAGTTAACAAAGATTACCCAAGTTACACGAACTTAAAAAGAATTTGGAGAAGTTCTTATATTTTCTGAGAGAAAACTTAATTTATATAAGCACTTATTTTTTTTGTAAGCCAATTAAATGGAGTCGCTTTACAATTTTATTTTGGCAATATCAAAAGAATATAGGAAAATATCATATGTATATTACATACAGATGGACATAACCTATAGACAGAAATGGATTTTATAGCTTTCATTCTAAAATTATTTAGCCATGTGCCAAATACAATAATACAAAACTCACTAATTTATTGAAGAAATTTTAGATCAAAATTGTTTTGTCTGGCCAATATAATATTTTATTCCCAGATGGCTAAAACGTTTGACTTATATTTGTGGATTTTTAAAATTTGCCATCTGTAAGGAATCCTTTAGAGAGACAATCTTTGACTCATTTAATCTTTTTTATCCCCTTGTGTACTGATTAAATAATGTAGGGCCAGGCACGATGGC
Source organism: Mandrillus leucophaeus (assembly GCF_000951045.1). Lineage (NCBI taxonomy): Eukaryota > Metazoa > Chordata > Mammalia > Primates > Cercopithecidae > Mandrillus > Mandrillus leucophaeus. Next base: position 2,447,567 of record NW_012105220.1, on the reverse strand, counting down.
TCATGCCTGTAATCCCAGCACACTGGGAGGCTGAGGTAGGTGGATTACCTGAGGTCAGGAGTTCAAGAACAGCCTGGCCAACACGACAAAACCCCATCTCTACAAATACTACAAAAAATTAGCCAGACTTGGTGGTGGATGCCTGTAATCCCAGCTATTCTGGAGGCTGAGACAGAATTGCTTGAACCCAGGAAGTGGAGGTTGCAGTGAGTCAAGATCACGCCATCGCACTCCAGCCTGGGCAACAGAGCAAGAATCCATCTCAAAAAAAAAAAAAAAAAAAAAAGGCATCCCTTTGGTTTTGCGGCATTTTAGATTTTTAATGTAATTTGCAAGTGAACAATTTAATTTGATTAACATTTCCCCACTCTGGCCACTTTAATTCTAAGTTATGTTTCACAAGTTTAACTCATTTTCTTTTCCAAAAATACACAGATTATGGGCTCATAATTTTTGTATACAAAGCTTGCCAGTGTTTCATGAATTGGTGTCCCAAATTCTAGAGTCTTAGATTACTTAGATTAAGAGGAACCTATTTTCAAAAGTCACGTACCTGAGGCCTCTTAACTGTATCACAATACATTTAATTATCAAATCTAATCCAATCCTGACTACCCATTCAGTAAAAGTTGTTCAAATAAAGTTGGAGAGGTCACAGAACTTGAGTCTGACAGGAAACACACTCATGATCTCCAATTGCTGCAAAAGATTAGTGGGAACATTGGGCTCGATGGGTACCTATGCTGGGTCACTCAGTCTCCTGAGGGTCACTGGGGCTCTCCCTCAGACTCCTCTTCTTTTAAATAAAAGCTTTAACAAATTAAATTTAATGGGGTTTATTTGAACAAAAAGTGATTCATGAATCTGGCAGCACTCAGAACCAGGGGAGGATCAAAGAGCTTTGTAACAATGTGGGCAGGCAGTATTTACCAACAGAAAAAGGAAGTGATGTACAGAAACAATTTGAATGTTTGCAGCTCAAAGTTTGCCTTATTTGGGCATGGTATGATGAGGCATTTGCTTCATATGGACATGGTCTGATCAATTGGTAGCCTGTGATTGTCTGAGATTTAACTGTTTGTTAAAAGAATGTTCTCTTAATTTAGATTGCTGTTTGTTTTCATACTGAGTTAGGTTGTAGATCACTATGTATGAATGAAAATGATGAAGGCAGATTTAGGCCAAATTTTGTTTAACACCGTTTTCATCTTTTTTATATTTTGTACCTGCCTACAAAACTTTTACCCACAATCCCCCAACTCTATGTCCAAATAAATAAAATTGCTTAGTTTTTCCCTGACAGTCTTTGTAGCTACAGTTCTTTGCTCTTGCAATGTTCTTTCTCTTTTCTTAGCCCAGAAAACTGCTATTTATCCCTGGCACCTAGCTCCACTGAAAGCAAACAAAATCTCTTTTTGGATTCTTCCCAGAAGAGTTTGTCATTACTTTTCTCTAAATTCCCAAACTTCTTTTTATCCTTTCCACAATGTACTGTTTACCACCTTGTGGGAAAAATATCTAATTTTATATGTATCTCTTGTCCAAAAATACTAAGTTCTAAAAAATAAATCTTCTCAGGTGTTCTTTTTTTGTTTTTTATTACACTGTCTGACATTACTGTAGTTTCTGAATACATGCTTGTGGAATAAATTGTACTTTCAAAATTTTCTTCACTATTTTAAATCTATTATGCTTCTATATCTTATTTCAAAAAGAATTTACATAGGTTAATAGATGTATATCATGTTTCTATATCCTATTTTAAAATAGGTTCTAGAAGCTTCATATTCTATATTAAGGATTAATATCCTATATCCTTATATCATATATATTTTCCTTATATATTCTACATCCTTAATATTCTATATCCTTCTATATTCTATTCTAAAATATGAGGTAGAAGCATAATGTAAACCATGCTTATATTGGTTTATGAAAAGAAATCAGGGAAATATATGCTATTATAGTCCTTGATTTCTGTAAATTTAAAAAAGTACAAAACATCAAAAATAGATTTCATGAACGAAAAAAGTCCTAACAAACAGTAACTTTTCTACATTTTCCCAATTTTAAGTACATTTCCCACTATGTTGAAAATTTTATTAATAAATTGTGTTTGTATAAATTATTGATTACATTGCTATTGTTTTCCAAGCAAGTGGTATTGAATCTAAATCTCTGTTGTTTCCCAAAGCCTTAAATATATCTGGCATGTAGAGTTTAGCAAGGTAGGATTCTACATGGCAAATGTATATTATTATTGTTATATGGATTAGCATTAAAAATAAAGGAAAATAACTATACAATGTTAGAGCCTGGAAGAATAAAGCATTTTCATTATCTTTTTGTAAATGTGAAGAGATTACATCAAAAAGAGGTTTCCGCAAGTTAGCATCAGCATGTGGAGTGAGTGATTTTTTTAAATTATCCAGTGCTGTCTTAATATAATATCAAAAATATTTCCTGTTTCAGGCCCACTTCTCATAATTCCTACATCTGGGGCCAAAGTACAAATAAGATGCATATTCCAAGAGTTTAATGTACAAATCCAACTATCCTCTCTGACCGGGTCTACACCTTTACTCAGGGCTTCCAGTCCATTCAGCATGGATCTCTCTTCACATCTGGAGGCTAAAGGATATGACTTTCAAGGATGTTAGGTACTGCACGGAGGAAGATTGGGCAAAGCAGTGTATAAAGTGATGCTGGTGCCAACATTCTGGGACAGTGGCTGCATCTACACCCACTCCAAATGTCAACTGATTTGATTAAGCTTATAATGAACCAGGGTGAACTGGGTCCTATCCATCAGCTTCACTGCTCTGACAGCATTTTCAAAACAGTTTAAACTGCCTCCATAGCCACCTCAACCAAGAATAAAGTAGCAGAGACCAGGGAAACACTTTGCGTGTCTTAGAGAAATCAACTTTTACCAGAAGCAACCACTCTCATGGGTTTCCCAGGAGAAAAGCTCTAATTTTCTTCTTTCCTTTAAAACATTTGAAAACTCACAATCTCTCATTCTCTGGCCTGACTATATCAGCTTGATTTGGATGACTCATTAACATAATTGCAATTTGTTAACAAACATTCAAAAATATCCCATGAGGGCATGACAGGAAAAAAAAAAAGCGCCATTGTGTTTGAGTGTTGGTGACTTGCAGTGGATCTCCAAAGAGTGTTACTACTAATGCCTGCATCTGAGAATGGTACTGCCTTAATTTCTAAAATTGGCAATCTTGAAATATTGTCATTGCAACAATAGTCATAATGAAGTCTTAAAAATTTCAGACTTTTGGCATGCATATGTGGTTCACACTGATTCCAGACTGGATATAATCAGCTGAGAACATAGACAAGGCAAATTGTGTTTTTGAATCTTTTTGGGCATATGATAATCCGCCAAAAAGATCTGTATTCATAAGCTGTTTTCTTCTCTCCCAGCAAGTGAGGAATTAATGTAATACTTAGAATAATTATAAAAATACTAACAAATCAAAGCAATATATTTACTATACTTTGTTTATTTTTAAATTATTCGTATGCTGTAAAAGTGCAAGAGAAATGATGACACTAGTAACTCAGTTTGACAATTGCAGTTTACACATAAACATTTTGGCTGAGATTAGGTTTTTCTACATTAATGCCTATAATTAGTCTGAAATTCATTACATTTAAGCTGTTTTAAATTTAAAAATAAAGGCACATTTTTCTTTCAAATCCTAAAAGCTGGTGTTAGAATAACTGTTTTCAGACTTTGTCCTAGTTATGATAAATATCGTTAGGTTGTCTATCCTTGAAATTTAGATTCAATTTCATACACTGTTTAAATCTGATTTTACAAATCAAACCCAAGTCAGGAAACAAATGGAAATGCATTTTTCAGCAGCATCTTCTGACAGTATATGATAAACAGCATCATTTACAGGATACTGCATCATACTATTTACATTTAGAAAGAAGAAAAATGCTGATTAGGTTTCCATTTGGCCCAGGCTTTCCAGTTCATAACATGTTAAGCAATTCAATCTTTTGGTTTTAAAGCCACACATATCTCTAATCATAACATGCCAGAAGCAACAGAACTAACAGAATGAGTGAGGCCATTTACTTTTGACACATTATAACATTTCTGAACCAACAGTGTTCTAAAAATGTGTCATTGTTATCTCTGGATTGACAACTCAGCACCCAAGGGCCTCTTACTCTCCCCAAGGTTTGTTTCTAAAACCCATAAAGGCTCCTTTAAAATAGTATAAAATGTTATCCTTTGTTCAATTATTCCCCACTTGTTTCAAAGGGGAAAAAACCCACATCTGACCATTTTTGAAATCAAATAATCTACATGTTTGCAGAAGAGTCAAGCAAAACAAGAAAATTGCTAAATACTGTTGAGCTTTATTTAGTAGATTTGCTGAGAGTTCTACATGCATTAAAACTGCTATTTTTTTATATTTTTGCATGTACTAAGCATGGTAGAACTCCTAGAGAAATACCAAGGATTTATAATATCATGGTAAGAATGCAAAGAAGAAAATCTCTTTACTTTTGTACTTTCAGATGATTCAGTAAATGTCTGAGTTAGCACCAATCATTAATTATGAAGAAAAGTTTTACTGTAGGAAGAACTAATAATACAAATTGTGGATTGAATATTTCGATCTGTATCGGTAATAAACTCTTTTTTAAGCACTCTACAGTATTTAAAAATATTTTTATTTTATCAATATGTCTACCAATACATTATTTTATGTATTTCTTAAAGCAATTTTCAACATACAGTCCTGGAGTCTGGTTTTAGTTACTGAATGTAGCTTTTAAAAAGTGAAATACTTGTATTATCAAATAGTTTACAATTTAGACTGGATTTCTCTTTTATTAATCTAAAGCACTTAGATATTTTTTCCATTTTAGAAACTCTCGGTTTGAAGCTAATATTCTTTCTTGATTGTGCCACATTTACTTTAACTATCCCTACAACAACCTATGTAGACAAAGGAGAATACTTGTGTTTTAAATTATTCCTTGTTACAATTCAGAAAAAATATAATGTGGAGAATCAGATCTCAGAAAATATTGATTGTAAAATAGGGTATTGAGAAAATTAAAATTATCTGACTATGAATAAATTATTTTATATTAGCAAAATTTTAAATTATCTGAGGAATTCTATTTTTATTATAGCATGTTACATTTTTCATGCTGTACTGTGGTAAGTGTGCATGTGGGTATCTCTGCATACATATATACATAGTAGAGAGAAAGAGCTAAACTATATTGCCTTTACATTTCTTACTGGGACAAAATTCAGACATTAACTTTTTGTCTTTATCTGAGTCAAGTCATGGCTTAATTCTAATCCTAGACCATTTCTGGACATCCTGATATTGTCTTTTCTAAACTACAGATATAATATTTTCAGTGTGCACTTATTATACATTGTGTTGTGTGTGTGCGTGTGTCTGTGTGTGTGTGTGAGAGAGAGAGAGAGAGAGAGAAATCTACCTGTCTAATGTTTAGTGTCTTCTCATCTATCAATCACTTTTCAAGTATAAACTCAAATGTCACTTCTTATTCAAAGCCTTCTTAGCCCACTCCCAAACTAGGTCAAGACTATTAATTGTATATGCTTACATCACTGTATTTTTTGTTTAAAGACTTTTTTAAAACCACATGAATAAGTCTGTGTATATTGACACGTACTCTGTTTCCTGCTCTTGATTCTATTTCTATGAGATAGTGACCCCTTCTGCCATTCATTGCCTGTATCAACAGGACCCATCACAATGAATGGTCATAAAGTGGGAAGTGGCTTCATAACAAATGAATACAAGGATGAATGAATGCATGGATGAAAACATTGCAATATCCTTGCAAATTTTTTCTGGGTATATATAACTTGAAATTACTACTAGAAAAGTGTTCCAGGAACTGTACAAGAGGGTGACAGTATGTTCACAAAACTGAATAAAGTGTCTACCCAAATAGACTCTGTGACAGACCCTGTGATTTAGTGAGGAGATAGATAACCAAAGAATTACGTAAATGAATATAAAATGACACTCTGATAACTACATTATAATAAAACAGAGATTCCTGTTACTATAGTAGATAGTACTATAAAAATGCATATTAGTTTGATTTCTCCAAGTCAGGAGGAGATCAGTTTAGGCTTTTCTGAGATCCAAAGAGTGTGGAAAGTTTAATTAGTTGAACATCAGTGGGGGTGTTGGGAAGAGAAATCATCTGAGTGAGTTGGAAGTGCATGCTCAAGAAAGATGGCATTGGTGCAAAGAACACACGGTTAACAAGGAACAGTACCTGGAGCAGAGCTCAAACACGAAAATGGAAGTTTAGAGTTGGAGAATAAGTAGAGGCAGCAAGATATAGCAATTGGACTTGAAGCTAATAGGAAAGGTATGGATCTATTTAGAGCAATGGATGTTCAACATTATGCTTGTCTTTTGAAAAGATGACTGACTTGGAAGAATGTCAGAGGAGGGGGCAAGTAAAGATTTAACTCAGAGAAATAAGGAGGTTATGACATTATTCCAGGCAATAGTTAAAGAATTCATTTTAAAATATGACTGCAAAAGAGTTTTCAAACTTATTTGACTTATCCTTTTTATTTATTTATTTTTAATTCATTAAATTTTTTTAACTAGTGTGTCGAGGAACAGGCTTTGGGTAAGGTTGATTTTATATTTTTATGTCTTTCAGATAATAAAACTGAGGTTTAGGAATGTTTATAAATTTGTTAAATGTGCAGGAAATCTGTGAAAGGGCAAGATCTATCTCAGGGAGAAGTATACATAACATCTAATGATGCACTATGAAGTGCTAGGAAACATTTTGAAAGATTCTTTGTGTTGATCTTATTTAAACTTTCTTTTCTTTCTTCCCTCCCTCTCTCTATCTGTTTCTGTCTGTGGAGTTTCAGCTCTGTTTGTTCCACTTATTGGCTTTCCCTGCAGGGAAGAGAACTAATTATCTGGATGATCAAAACACATTATCTACTGTAGTATATTCATTACTAATCATGATCACTGTGTTCTAAAAATCAGAGGAATTCATACAAATCTGCGAATGACCTCTCTTGTACTTTATTTGGGCATCAAGCGGTGTGACTAAATTAAACTATGGCCAGTTCTGTGGATGGAGCTGCTTTATGCCACCTATCTCTATTCCATTCATCATTGCTGGCTTAGTGGGTGCCCACCTGTCTTCGGGAGTCATGACCATATTCTTTCTCTATTCATGATTGCCACTGTTTCTACTTCCTGTGGCATGTGACCCCAAGGCAATCAATACTATCTCAAGCATAAGATTTTGTTTCAGTATAGATAAAAAAGAAAACCTCATTCTGGCCTATAGTCTTATTTAATTCAACCAGATAAGCAGAGCCACATCTCTGCATTAAAAGTTGTCCATCTTTTACCCTCCTAAACTGGTATTTAGTTTTCCATTCGACTGCTACTGCATATATTCTTGAAGACTTCCTGGGAAGTCATAGATATGTTATCTATGAAAAGATTTTGTCACCCCTGATTCCGTGACTATAATATAATCTAAGCCATGGGGCTAGAAAATCATAGCCCGTGAACCAAATTCAACTGGCTGCCTATTTTGTAGATAAATGTTTATTAGAACATAGCCATGCTTATTCATTTTCATATTGTTTCTGGCTGTTTTCATGATACAATGGTAAAGTACTTGCCACAGACACTGTATGTCCTATAAAGCTTAAAATATGTATTCTGTTGACATTTACAAAAAGAGGTTTATAACACTTGATCTAAACCAATCTTTACCCCTAATAATAAGCACAAATTACTTAATATTTCCTGGGATGATTTAATCATCCCATGAAATACTGAGAATTCACAGTAACCTAACTCTGTCAAAAATAATTTTTGCATATGACTAAAGTAATACAATTTCTTACCAATAATTTATTTTTTATATGTGTGTGTGTGTATATATATATACATATATATATATATATATATATGTAGAGAGAGAGAGAGATTAGAGAAATTTAAATTTCTCTCTGCAATTAGTGAAAAACAAAAAAGACGTGAGGTATGAAAAAGAGCTCTTTAAATTCCTTATATTCCCCCATTTTATACATCATCATTTTTGTGATGTATTTCTCCTTTTGAATCTTTCCCTCATATTTATTTCAACCAGATTTTTCCTATACTCTTGAAGTTGAGTCTGTGTCTCACAACACCCTAGGGATGCTTTGCCTGAGGGGCTTTGATAAATGGCATTTTCTAGAGCTGATGATGAAGAAAGGGTTCTGTAGCATGTGTGTAGGAAGATCAAGGATGATCCTTGGCTAGCTGGCTCTGCTGACAACAGTCATCTAGACTAAATGGTGACAGACTAATACAACAATAACTTGTCAAAACAAAATAAAACAAAAAAATACATGAGATGTATTTTCAAAATACTTTTATGAATCAAAGAGCTGTCATGCTGACACTTTTTCAAATTAATTTAATGGAACTATCATACAATAGGATATGTTTATGAAACATCCCAGGATATTTCTATAAAAACACTTTTCAAATTTCTCTGAAAGCAATCTGAATTAAAATGTATGTGTAACCCTTATTTTTATTTGATGTGAATAAGAGAATAAAAATATTATAACCAGATGCATCTGTTAAGAAAATGAGACTACGAAGGACCCTCTTATTATGATTATTATTCCCCAATAGAAATTCCTCAGGCAAATCATTAATCTCTAAGGGACTCATTTATTTCTTTTCTAAAGGTTGACTAACTAATACATATAATTTATTTGTGGTTGATCTAAACAGATTACATTGCTATCTTATAGTGCATCCACTCTCCTCAAAATTCATTCAGAGAAGATAAGACTGGCCTTCATAGTATTTATTTTACAGTTGGTGAAGCCAAGGAGACTCAAACAAGGGCAAAAATGTACCTTCAGTTCACTTGATTATTAAGGATATGGGTTTACAATTAAAATGCAATATGAAATATCAGCACTCCAAGTACTCCTCTGGGAACATAATGTCAAATTTATGGGAATTTGATGCTATTTCTTTTAATTTGTTTTTTACTTCTATCTAACAGTTGCAGATTGTTTAAAGGATCAGATGGTACTATAAGACTTATGACAAAAATCAACAATTTCTTAATTCCCACTTAAGTTTATCACTCCCCAGAGGCAACCTCTTTCAACTTTTAAAACGAATTCTTTTGATAGTATGTCCATATAAATACTTACATTACTACTTTTTGGTTTTTGACATCTAAGGATTTTCTATTGGCATACTTACATGGAAGATGAGCCTCTAAATCTCCTTTACATCCCTCCCCAAAACCCCACACACTCACATACAATTCCTAAACCTATATCCTCCCAATATAGTTGTATTGTCATTGTCATTCAGGTTACATCAATGTTCCCTATTTAAGATTCATAAAAATGTAAATGACATTGACAGCTGAGTATTGGCTCATCGAAGAGGGAAATAATTCATGTTTAAATATTAATCTTTCAGCAAGTTTTTTATTTTGGTATCACCTTTATTTGCACTTCCAAAGACACTTAGAGCTCTTTCTTGAGTGTTCCATAGTATGCCATCAGATTTCTTATCAGCTTTCCTGCTAGTCAAATGGAAAAAACGAAATCATTTCTTTTAGATTGTATTATTATTATTAAAGACAGCGTCTTGTTGTGTCACCCAGACTGAAGTTCAGTGGCACAATCATAGCTCACTCTAGCCTCACACTTCTGGATTCAAGCAATTCTCCAGCTTCAGCCTCCCAAGCAGCTAGAACTACAGGTACATGGCACTATGCATGGCTAATTTTTAAATTATTTTTAGAGATGAAGTCACACTATGTTTCCCAGGCTAGTCCTGACCTCTCGGCCTCAAGCAATCTTCCCACCTCACCCTCCCAAAGTGTTGAGAGTACAGGTAGGAGCCACAGTGCCCAGCCCTTTTCTTAGGATTCTAAAGTCATTTGCCATGTATACATCTGGTTCTAACTTTTTTAAAACATTGCATTAATATCTTCAATTTTTTTCACCTTTTTGGGTTTTAGAACTTTTTATAAAATTCTTTGGTATTTCTGAGCAAATAGAGGATTACATATGTGACTAACTCACATAATTACTAAAAACAGTGATTAAAGGCCCCTAGTAACTCACATTTAATATTTTCCTGTTATATTTAATGTACATTTTTCTTTATAGACAGACAAGTAGCACTATCGGACATATCTATCTCATTAAATACTGGATATTTCCTTTAATTGAGGCGTATTTTGTGTACTACAACAATTTTTTGAGCCTAAAAATTGGATGAAAAGCAAGGATGCTCTCTAGTGAGAAAACAATCTACAGTCAGCATACAACCTGAGGGTGCAGAGGAAAGTGGCAGGGAGTGCTATATAATCTGTAAGATCAATAGAGGAGTGAGTATTCAGAGATACTGTAAGTGTATGTTTGCAAAAGACCTTATTTTTTTTTCTTCATGGCCTTTGGCAGTCTCTTCTCTTTGTAACTTCATGAGTCATCTCTCTATCACTAATTGCTAGAAAGAATTCACCAATGTAATTTTGAATAACTAGTGAATTTGCCATTATCCAAACTTGATTTTGATTATCTGCCATTTTTTGAACTTAGGCAATTTAAGAGGCCTAAGTCTCTTATTTTGAAAAACAGTAACAGTAACAAAAGTGTGAGATTGCTAAGGGCTCTTCCATTCAGAAGGCTAAATACTTCTCACAGAGATATGTATTGGCATAGTTTTATGACACAATTTAAATGAAAGGTGACTGCATAAATGGAGTATATGTTTTTACTTATACAGACTTGAGTTTGATATTGCATCCACAGTTGTAAGCACATTGTAAGGATTATTATGATTGTCCCCTATGCTCTGTCTTGTACTTGCAATCTTACAATTCTCTACAGGACTGATGAAATTCACAAAACCATACTGTGGATTGGCCTTCTGAGAAATTCATAGTTCAGACTGGCAAATTTGCAACATGAAATGCAACAAGAGAGATAAATATACACTTGAGTGGGTAGAAGAGGAGGAAAGATGAGATAAAATGCATGAAATATTTTCCTGAAATCTCAGCACAACCCTTACCTTCCTACACCAAGGAACTGATTGAACAAGAAGAGGGAAAAGAGCCTGGTTATTATGAGTTTTCCCAATAATCTCTCCATGAACTCAGTACTGCCTCTTGTTAACCTTGGAGTAAGAGCTAAACGCATTACTGAATCCAGCTTCATGTCTTCATCCCTTTGCTAATTACAACATGTCAATGATATCTTTGCTATGGAATTGTAAACTCTATTTTTTTTACTTTTTTAGGAAGACTGGAGAAAAGGAATTAGGGAAGATATTTTTATGAGCTCAGTATATTGTTTAGAATAGCATGGGAGAGAGATACAAAATGTGGTGAAGAATAATCTGTTCTCTCTGAAAAATTAGCAGATAAAAATGAAAAGCCTTCTTAAAATGCCTTGTTCTGAGTCAATCTGAGCAGTTTTGTTTTTAACTTCCCCTCAATTAAATATGGTTTCATTTTGCGTGTGAAGGGAGCAATTATTTGTTTTGCTGTCACTGCTGGTAAAGCAGGAGGTGTAAACATATTTTTCAAATCCTCCAGGAGACTGCCGAGGTGTTCCTGACTCCCAACGAATATCAGTTTAAACTTTGGTGGGCTTCCATTCATGAGCTTGAAAACAAACCTTCTTCATCTGGAATACATAGTGATGCAACCCTAGCAAGGCCCTAGAAGAAAAGAACTTAAAGTATAATAAAAAAAAAATCAGTGTTTGCCACTAACAGTATTACAAATGTTGAAACTCTACACGATAATGTACATATAATATGCAGACAATGAACCTCTCTTTCACAACTGGGGCCTCAGTGCTGGTACAGGAACACACACATGAAACTCCAATTCTTTCTAATGGAGACCACATATGTACAAAAGGGACAATTGTGCGTACCAGGATTGGAAAGGAATCCGTTCCTGTCCTATATCCTTGGGTATTTCCTACATGGCTTTTTAGCAGATAAGTATACCTACTTGGAGACTTACTTTGACTTTCACTTTGCTAACACCCTTCTATGCTTGTTACTTAGATAGAAGCAAATTCAAAGTTTTTGTCTACCAGAAAATGCCACCTAGAAGCAAAGAAGTACAAAATATAATCACCCATAAATAATCTCTTAAATAAATGGCTAATTCTTAGCTCTACATATTCTTGACTACACAATTGACATAAATTTTTAGTTAAATATTTCTGAAATTGAGCAATATTATACAGCAATAGTGCACTTAATGTAACTTTTTAAAAATGTTTGCCAATCTGCTATAATTAAAGAGTTGGAATGTCTTATAATCATTGGCATCTTACAATGAAGAAAAAAGTTGTATAAAGGAATAATCCCCTTGACAATGAATTGTTAAGTGATAGTGGCATTCTTCTTGTACTCACAAGCTTAGGATCAATTAATGTTGATAATTAATCAATTGACATTGCTAAGCCTGTGACAAATGCCACAAATATTAAAAATATTGCTTTTGTTGACTTTTTACTTTTATTTTTTAAGTTTAACTATTATCTACAGCATTCAATGACCAAATATATATATATAACACAAGTTCAGTATTCTTTATTCAAAATGCTTGAGACCAGAAGTGTTTCAAATTTCATTTTTTTTTTTTTCAGATTTTGGAATATTTACATTATATTTACAGGCCGAGCAGCCCAAATCTGAAATCCCAAATCCAAAATGTTCCAGTTAGCATTTCCTTTGACCATCAAGTCAATACTCAAAAAGTTTCAAATTTTGGAGCACTTTAGATTTTGGCTTTTCAGATTTGGAATCTTTAATCTGTATAGAAAAAAGTTTTTCTAACTGATGAGCTTCAGCAACTAATGTGCATGCCTTGAATGAATTACCTGTGTGTCAAAATGTGCACCTAAATTGTCTAAATCTGCTTTCATTTATGATATTAGTCCATATAAATACAATTATAACCTCCTGTAATACAAAAAGATATTAAATCGTATATATAAGAAAACAAAGTGGGAGAAAGTATTAAAATCTAATTATATCTGTTTTATAAAGGACCTAGTATTGCTGACTACATGTAATGAAACCCATAGTCAATTGTTGAATTGCCCTCAAATAATCAGGTGGCTAAAACAAGTAGAAAAAGTATTCCAAGACTCAAGCGATGTTAAAAATATGTGACTGGCAACAAACCAAAAATATATTAATACACAGAAACTTGAAGACAGAAATTAGAGTGTTTTACAATAAATTACAAATCAATTACATTATTTAACCAGGACAAAATAGCATTCACAAATGAAAATTAAAGGCCATCAAGAAGCAAAGCAGGAACTTGTTTGCAACTATATATGGAAGATCACAGTGGATTGGTGAGGCAGTTGAGAAATTGTGGCAGGGCCTCGAAATAACTTTTCCTTGGAGGCACTGGAAATATATTGGACTTGCAAAAGAAATGTTAGATCAGAAACTTCATAGGATTGTACTTAGGCTCTAGGAAGATTACTTTGGTAATTAAGTTACCGGAGGAAGCGGGCTGGAAACAAAAGATCTAGTTAAAATATGACTTCAGGCCGGGCGCGGTGGCTCAAGCCTGTAATCCCAGCACTTTGGGAGGCCGAGACGGTCGGATAGCGAGGTCAGGAGATGGAGACCATCCTGGCTAAGACGGTGAAACCCCGTCTCTACTAAAAAGTACAAAAAACTAGCCGGGCAAGGTGGCGGGCGCCTGTAGTCCCAGCTACTCGAAGGCTGAGGCAGGAGAATGGCGTAAACCCGGGAGGGGGAGCTTGCAGTGAGCTGAGATGCGGCCACTGCACTGCAGCCTGGGCGACAGAGCGAGACTTCCGTCTCAGAAAAAAATAGAATAAAATAAAATAAAATAAAAAAATAAAATATGATTTCAACAACCTTACAAGAAGTGATGCCAACAGGAAAAGGAAGATTGCAATGAATGCTAGGGGATTATGCAAATTAATTACTGCATGTGGCGAGTAAGAAAAAGGAAAAAGAAAAGTGGAAATAATATAAAGTTGTTATGTTTGAGTGACTCAGAAGATGGCAAAGAGAATATGAGAGGCAGCAAAGAAAATGGAAAGGCAGGTATGAGGTGTCAATGGAATGTAGAGCTGGAAATTATATGCAGGATTTGAGAATCAATAGAAAGTCTATAATCAGAAAGATTTGGGTTTAAACATATTTTTACATGTCGTTAACTCTAAGAGCCTCTCTGTATTTCATTATTAGTTGAGATGATTTTTTATTTTTGTTAATCTACATTATCTTTGATATTGTTATCAGTCATTGCTACTGTAATAGCTGTGACTAACATGACATTCATAGAGTAGTTGCAGATATTAACTGACAACATATGTCAAAGCATAATAAAATTATCTACTAGTAGCTATATTTCAGATATACCTAAGTACTTATAAAGATATAGTGAAATTATCATACTCATCTTAGTTTAAGAAAAAAGGAACATTTTTCTGTGAAATCTTTCGTGTACTCATCTGCAATGCCTTAATCTCTATCCTAAATATGGCAACACCCTTACTATTATACCAAAACAATACACAATGTTATTTTGCATACGGTTCAACTTTATATACATCATGTTATCTGCAGTTTGTCCTTTTTGCGTGACACTTAAGTTTGATAATGCAGTTCTAATTCATTCGTTTTCACTGCCACCTATTCTTCTGTTGTATGAATATGGCAAAAAATTCCACTGTCCTATTAATAAATATTCAAGTGATTTGCCATTATTTATGCCATTACAAACAAAGCTGCAGTGAACAATCTTGCGGATGTCTGCAGGTGCAAATAAGTGAGAGTTTCCCTAGGGTGATGTATTTCAGGATGGAGTTACTGGTTTAGAGGGAATGTAAATCTTAAACTTTAACTAGATACTGCTAAATTGCTTTCCAAATGTTCTGTTATTCACTGGCCATGCATAAGAACTGCTTTTGTGCCAATGTCTTGCTAACATAAAGTCATCAGACTTCTCATCAAAAAAAAAAATCTGTATGCAGCATGCTATCTAATTCTGATCTTAATTTGCATTTACATAATTAATGGCAAGCTTGAGCATGCTTTTTTTCTGCTTATTGATTACTTTGACTTCATTTTCCTTAAATTGCATTTTAAAATCTTTGCTCTTTGTTGTTTGGAGTTGTTTATAATTTTTAATCAATTATTAGAAGACCATCATTGTATATCCTTGTTACTAATCTGATGTCAGTTATGTGCATTATAAATCTGTCTTCTCAATCTGAAGATTTTGTTTTCAACTTGGTTATGGCATTTTATAATGAACAAAAGTTTTAAATGTTGATGATGTTGCATTTATCAATACTTTACTTAAAAAGATAATACTCCCAGATCATAAATAATTTCTTCTATGTGTATTTCTATATAAAATGTATTTTTTATCAATACTTTACTTAAAAATATAATACTCCCAGATCATAAATAATTTCTTCTATGTGTACATCTATATAAAATGTATTTTCGTTAAGTAGTAAATAAGTCACATAATTTGAACATCAAAAACATTTTAAAAGGGGCTTTGCTGTGTATCACCATCTGTCATCCATTTCTTCATATATTCTTTTTCTCTCTTCTGCTCTGTGCTCCGGGGCATACCCTTATGGGCTACATTACCAGGATTCCTTGTTATCTGACTTCTGATTGAGTTTGTCCAGTGAAAGGCACCAGACAATTAGAAGGCTAAAGGGAAGAGAGATGTGAATGTTGCTTCCCTTTTTCTCTCTGCTTTGGCTTTGACATTCAGTTGCTGCCCTACTACAATCACAGATCTGATCAGGTCATCCTTTCTTCCAGCAGCTCTCACTGAGTTCCTACAAAATTATGCCCTCTCTTTTTCCATCAATAGCAGGGATGATTATGGCTTTCCACTGTTACTAATCTCCAGATTCCTCAACATTCCTTATTAATTTACTCAACTTTACTGATACTTCGCTAAAATCTCTTCGGTAAAAGTGTATCTTCAGTTAAACCATGATGGACATCTTTCCTGACATGACCTTGAAGCATAAAAAATATATTATGAAAACTCTCTTCTGAACTTCATTCATAAACTTCCCATTGCCCACTATTAATACTAACTTTTTGTTAATACTATATTCCAGAGACATTTTTATACCTATAAGGCAATTAAAACATGTGTCCTCGCCCTTCCATTTATCACAAATGGTAGCACACAATAGGCATTACTATTCCACTTGTTTTTGCACTTAATAATATAAGACTATAGTTTCCAATCAGTACATAAGAAGCTTCCTGATGCATAGCACAAGGTTCAGATGCATAGTAATCTATTTTGTGGATATACTTTAATTTATCTATTCAGTCCTCTAATTACTGATATTTATTTGTTTATAATATCATTCAATTACTAGCAATCATTTAATAAATAATTTAATATACACCAATTTTTTTGCAGATTTGTTTGGTGAGAAATTACATGAATCTGCTTTAATAATTCTGCATATTAGATATATTTTCAAAGCATCCTAATTTATCTCTTCAACTATTTTATTTAGTTAGATCTTTAGAACATGCTTAGCTTATATTCTCTTTCCCAATTTTTAAATTTGAAGTTTTTGGATAAAGATCTTATTTTGCTACTTGTTATTTCTGCTAATTCTTTTTTTGTTTTGTTTTGTTTTGTTCTGAGACGGAGTCTCTTTCTGTCGCCCAGGCTAGAGTGCAATGGCACGATCTTGGTCACTGCAAGCTCCACCTCCTGGGTTCAGGTGATTCTCCTGCCTCAGCCCCCTGAGTAGCTGGGATTATAGGCACCTGCCACCAAGCCCGGTTAATTTTTGTATTTTTAATGGAGACGAGGTTTCACCATGTTGGTCAGGCTGGTCTCAAACTCCTGACCTCATGATCTGCCTGCCTTGGCCTCCCAAAGTGCTGGGATTACAGGCGTGAGCCACTGGGCCCGGCCTCTTGGTGCTAATTCTTAATTGTGGTGGCTTGTCTATTTCTCCTTTTGGAAATTTTCTATAGTGAGTTGAACTATGGTAGGTTTTACATGTGGGAATCTTATGCATTCTGAATTGAGGTTGAACTCCTTCAGATAATATTTACATTTGTGTCTTCTAGGCAGCACTAGGCAATAACAACTTTTAAGTAAATGTTTTAACATTCTTGGACCATATCAATAATATAAATAATAAATTTCAGTTGCCAGTGGAGAAAGAAAGACCTGCACATGTGAAATCTCAGGAAAGATTTTATTTTCCCAAGATTCTAGGTTAGTAAGATCTATAAGTAGCCTCAAGACACCTGTGGTTTAAGGATCTTCATAACAAAATTGTGTTCTATTTCATCACTCTCACCACCTGTAGAATTATCTTATTTTCTTGAGAACACAAAATTTGTGGTTATATTTTCCTTAGCATTTTTTAGGATGTCTACAGTGGGAGAAATGTTTTGTCTTGCTGGTAATAATTCTATAAGATGATGTTTTACATGAATAAATGTAGGAAAATGGTTTAGAGAAAGACCAGCATTCAATATATAATTATTTTAGGACAAAAACAATTTGGTCATGTTTTTAGGCAAGATGTAAGATGTCAGACTGAAGAAAAAATGAAAAATGGAAGCAAGTAATATCAATTAAAGGGTCAACTAGACAGAAAGAGCAGAGCAAGCACATATAAAGGAACCAAGGAGCACAGGATATCCTAGAGTAAAATGAAAAGTATCTATATTTTCTTGGATTACAAAGTAGAAGTAATATTTAAGATTAGAAAAAAGATAGTATGTCCAGATCTCAGGGAGTTTGGATATGATGCTCAAGAGTTTAGAATTCAGTCTGAGTCTGAACAAGGATTTGAAGTTAAACACTGGCATTACTAAGAGCACGGCCTTCGTAATCTTGTGTGGCGCTTCATTACTGTACCCTTTATTCATTTTATTCTAAGCTGTGGCCATTCCATACATTTTTTCTTTCTCTAGGACCAGGCTGATGAGACACGGAGTTGTTGTGTGACAACATACAATCTTAAGTTGTTCTTGCTATCCACATGAGCCTGACTACTTGTATTATTTATGTGTTCTCTTGGCATTAAGAGTGATTTGGAAATGAGTTTATATAGAGAATTCCTCAGCAAACATTCAGTAATTTATACAATTAATTTTTACCCTTTTGCCTTGTGTCAGGTAAGTATACTTCTAAGAGTGGGAAAAAGACTCTAAGGTAACTCATTGAATAAAGGTATAGAAAGATCAGTGGATTTGTTAGACAAATGAGAAGGGAAGAAGTAAGTTAAAGAGACAGAGAGACAAACATTTCATGGACTGATTCAGTTTGGGACAGGGTAAGCAGTGACCAGCTGCTGAGAGTCCCTCATTAAACCATTTAGTGAGAGTAGATTGGATTGTTGTAGTGGGAGTTTTCAGAGGCTGATAAGGGGAGGCTGTTGAAAAGTGTTAAACAAGATAAGATTAATAAGGTTGGTTTTCATTTTAGATATATTACTCTGGGTTAGTTTTTATTTTTATAATAATTACTGAGAAATAAACTGCATACCATAAACAACCTTTAAATGTATAATCCAGTGGTTTTCAGGAGATTCACAGATTTGTTTACCCATCACCACTATCTAATTTCAGCATATTTTTATCATCCTAAAAGAAACCTCATTCCTTGTAGCACTCACTGTTTATTCCTTCCTCTTTCCCACCCCGAAAAACTGCTAATCTATTTGTCTTTATGTATTTGCCTTTTTGGGATATGTCATATCACATATCATGATATGTGGAATCGTATAATATGTGGTTTGTCATGACAGGATTATTTAATTTAGAATAATGTTTTCAAAGCTCACCCACATTGTAGCATGTATCAGTACTTCATTTGATTTTATAATTGAATACTACTCCATTGTATGACTATATGCATTTGTTTATCCATTCATCAGTTGATGGACATTTGGGTTGTTTCCATTTTTTGGTTATTTTGAATAATGTCATTATGAACATTCTTGGACAAGATTTTGCACAGATACATGTTTTCATTTCACTTGGGTACATAACTATGAGTGTATTTGCTGGGTTATATGGTAACTCTAAGTTTAACATTTTGAGGAACTTCCACACTTTTCTCACAGTGACTATACCATTTTCTATTCCCATCAACAGTGTATGAGGGACACTAGTTCCTCCACAGGCATGATATTCTTTATTATGGTCTATTTTTTCTAAAATTTTACCCATTCTGTTGGGTGGGAAGTGGTTTCTCATCATGGTTTTAACATGAATTTCCCATGTGATAAATGGAGTTGAGCAACTTTTATGGGTTTGTTGGATATTTCTATATTCTCTATGGAAAAATGTCAAGTCCTTTTGCATGTTTTAATTGGGTTAACTTGTGCTTTTATTGTTGAAACATAAATTTATTTATGTATTCTGGATATAACTGTCATGTGTTTTCATTTCATTGTCCTTTGACGAACACAACTTTTAAATTTTTATAAAGCCCAATGTATTCATATTTTTTTTATCACTTATTCTTTTGTTATCATCTGTAAGAAACTATACAAAGGTCACAAAGATTTTACCCTATGTTTTCTTCTAAGAGTTTTATAGTTTTAAGTCTTAAATGTAGATAATTTATTCATTTGAATTTTGTTTTGTATACAGAATGAGGTAAACAGGTATAACTTCATTATTTGGCATGTGGATATCCAATTGTTCCAGTATCATTTGTTGAAGAGCCCATGATTTCCCCCATTAAATTGTCATAGAACCCTTGTTAAAAATCAATTGGCCATAATGTATGGTTTTATTTGGGGGATCTCAATTATATTTTATTGTTCTATATGTCTATCTTTATGTTTGTAGCACACTGTTTTGATTACTGTAGCTTTGTAGTAAGTTTTGAAATAAAAAAATGTGAGTCCTTCAACTTTGTTCTTTTTCAAGATTGATTTGGCTATAGTATTAGCATGTCAATTTCTGTAATAGCAAATAATTGGGGTTTTATAAGGACTGCAATAAATTTGTAAATCAATCTAGGGTATATTGCTATCTGAATGATAATAAATCCCCCAATTTATGACCTTATGGTATATTCCCATTTACTTAGGTCTTCATTAACTTCTTTCAATAATGTTTTATAGTTTTGATTGTACAGTTATTACACTTCTGTTGTTAAATATATTCCTTGTTATTGTTTGGATGTTATTATAAATGGAATTGTTTTATTAATAATATTTCTAGACTATCCATTGCCAGTGTAAAGAAATAAAATTAATTTTCTATATTTATCTTATATCTTGGAGCCTTGACAAGCTAATTTGTTAGTTATAAAAGATTTTTTTGTTTTGTTTTTGTGGATTACCCTGGATTTTCTATATACAGTCATCCCTCTGTATTCAGAACTTCCCTCTGTATTCAGAGCTTCTGCCTTCATGGATTCAACTAGCAACAATCAAAAATTGAATTATTGCTGAAAAAAGATACAATAAAAATACCAATTAAAATATAGCATAACTATTTACATAATATTTGGTATTATAAGTAATCTAGAGATGATTTGAAGTATGGGGAGAATGTAGATCATATGCAAATACTAAGTTATTTTATATAATGCATTTGAGCATGTGCCAATTTTGGTATCCACAGTGTTCTTAGAACCAATCCCCCAGGGATACAGAGGGACAACCATACAAATCATGCCATTCATGATGCAAAAATAGTAATAGTTTTACTTTTTCTTCACAATTTCATTCTGTTTATTTCTTCTTGACTGATTGTCCTCACTAGAACCCCAATACAATGTTAAATGTAAGTGTCAAGAGTAGGGATCCTTTTCTCCTTCCTGATCTTAGGGAGAAAGTATTTGTTCTTTCATATTAAACTTGATGTTACCTTATAAGTGCCTGTATAAGGTTGAGGAACCTGTATTCTATTTCTAGTATTATCAAGTGTTTTTAATCATGAATGATTATTGGATTTTGTCAAATGCCTTTTGTGCATCAATTGAGATGACCGTTTTTTCCCCTTTATTTCATTAATATGAAGTACATTGACTGATTTTCATATGTTAAACCAGTGCATCATTCCTGGGATATACCCCATCTGGTCATGGTGTCTAATCTTTTTATATGTTGTTGGATTCAGTTTGCTTATATTTTGTTGAGGACTTCTTTAGGTACCTTCACAAGGGATATTGGTTTGTAATTTTATTTTCTTATGATGCTTCTGTCTGATTTTATTATCAAGGTAATACTGATCTCATATTGTGAATTGTTTGAGGTTTGAAAAATGGATTAAAGAGAAAATGATAGTGCCCACAGACCAATGAAGGAACTGTTGCATTAACTCAGGTGGATATGCTTTAAAGTAATAATAACGAGAATAGAAATGTGTAAAGAAAAAGCCAATATTTAGTATAAAGATATTTTTTTAAACTGAATTTCTTCCTGCTATTCAAGGGAGAGCTGTGCATGTAGGGATATATCTCTGAACCAAACAAATTGCTGATTTTATACAGAAGTAAATTGAAACAAAGGAAATAATATTAAATGCTCAGGAATTGGCAGATTTCCAAAAGTGAGGGTGTATGGAGCATGGCTATTGGTAATTGGCTGCTACTAATTGACTGGCTTTCAGAAGTATAGTTACTAACATGAAGTTGTAATTGATCAATTGGCATGGATTCAAATTTACTGGCATGGGTTTAAAAGTTATTCTGGTTATTACCTAATATTATGGCTAAAAAAAGAATAGGAATGTTTTATTCTTGGAGAGAAATGAGCAAATAAAAAGTGAATTCAGGGCATATGCTGATTTAATGGGGTAGTAAAGAAGAGGGATATGTTAAGCATGCGATTCAGGTTTCCGGCTTGTATGACTTAATGTGAGATTGGCCATGTTAAGAATCTCTCTCTTTTGTTCTTCTTTTTTTGATTTGCCATCTGCAGTGCAACTGCCACTAAAATATAAAATTTTCATAAAAATCCTTACAAGGAAGACCTGTAAGGTTGAAGTCTCCAATACAATAGAAAATGTAAAGGCCAAGATCTAGCACAAGGAAGGAATTCCTCCTGATCAGCCAAGACTGATCTTTACTGGTAAGCAACTGGAAGATGGGGGTACTTTGACTAGGACATTAAAAATAAGTCCACACTTCACCTTGTGCTGAGACTTCCTGGAGACACTAAGAAAAGGAAGAAGTCTTGTACCACTTCCAAGTAGAATAAGCATAAGAGAAAGAAGGTTAGGCTGGCTGCCCTGAAATAGGATAAGGTAGATAAGAATGACAAAATTAATCACCTTCAATGTGATTCATCAGTACTTCAGATGAATGCAGTACTGACATTTTTATGGCCAGTCACTGTAATAGACATTATTGTGGCAAATGTGACCTGACTTACTGCTTCAGCAAATCAGAAGACAAGTAATTGTTTATGAGTTAATAAAAAGTGTGAACTTAAAAAAACACAAAATCTATCTCTTTGTTGACTGATGTAGCTCCTCAGAAAATAGCTGTAATGTACTAGGCACTTTACAAATATTTTTAATTAAAATATTTCCATTAACATAGGAAACAATGAAAGTATAAAATGTTAGATATGTTTAATTTCAAATCTCTGCAAGATATAAAAGAAGGTGCATTACAGTAAACTGGAATAATTAGTACAGATATTTATTTTGACAAGATTTTGTGGGCACCAGCATACAGATGATTTTTGAAAACGTAAGTCACATAAAAGTTCCTGTGGACCTTAGGAGAAGGAAAGACAGCTAGGACAGACATCTGACAAACCCAAACATTTGAAGAACCAGGAAGCAATATAATCTGATAAGAACACTGATAAGAAAATATCTAAAATAAGCAGTAAGAAAATAATGAGAGAATTGTGAAAGCTAAGTGAAGTTATTTTGTTTGTTTGTTCCCTCTCTTTCCCCCACTCCCCAGAAGAAAGAAGTGGTTAACCTTATTAAATAAGCCTTAGTGGGTGCACAAGAAAAGGAAGAGCACTGGAAGGTGCCTACGGGATCAACAATGGGGACATCAGTGTCCTTGACAAGAGTTGATTCCCTGGAGTGGTAGGTGCCATGTGTAGAAGAAGAATCAGCTGAGGAGAGTGAACGAGGTTTAGTTGGACAGAGGAGAGTAGGATAAGCAGACAGGCTTTGAGTTGAGGAAAGGAGTTTATTTTTTGTTTTTATGTTAAGGGAAACTAAAACTTATTAAATCCTGATTGAAAAGAAATGGATAGAGATTTGTAATGCAGGAAAGACAACAAATGATCAAAAGACTAACGTAAAGAGTGAGAATTTATGATTCTATGTCTTCTAACTCTCAAAACCCTTGCACCTCTAAATTTCTGTGATTATTTTAATTATCTGTGTAAATGGCTGCTTTATTGGGAATTTGTCGTTAACTATCTTAATGCAAGTAATCCACAGATTATATGACAAAATTGATAAAGTTATTTTATTCTTTCATAAGGAATATAGAACATAGTAAACAAATTACCGAACATTTGAATTTTTCACAAATTTTATATCAAAAGGGGAACCACATATATCCTTTGCCTATATATGTCAGTTGATACTGTATCATCACTTTTTTTCTCTCTCTCTTCTATTCTATTAATAAATCATTTCAGGATTAGTTGCAAATATCGTGACACTTCACCCTAATTAATTCAACATGAAACATTAATCATCTGAGAAGAAGAACATTCTCTTACACAACCACTATAAAATTGCCATACCAAGGATATTTAACATTGATACAATGTTATCTAATATAGAGCCTATATTAAATTCTACCCACTGTCAATTAAGCCAATGATATATGTTATCAACTTTAAAAAAATATACAATCCAAATAGCGTTTGTGCATTTTATTTAGTTCTCATATATTCTTTAGTTTTCTTTAAACTATAAACTTCCCACAAACTTTTTGCTGTTTTAAATATTACAGATATTGATATTTTAAAAGAGTCCATTCTAGGTTTTTTTTTTTTAATACTTTAAGTTCTAGGGTATATGTGCACAATGTGCAGGTTTGTTACATATGTATACATGTGCCATGTTGGTGTGCTACACCCATTAACTCGTCATTTACATTAGGTATACCTCCTAATGCTATCCCTCCCCTTTTCCCCCTCCCCACAATAGGCCCTGGAGTGTGATATTCCCCTTCCTGTATCCAAGTGATCTCATTGTTCAGTTCCCACCTATGAGTGAGAACATGCGGTGTTTGGTTTTCTGTTCTTGCAATAGTTTGCTGAGAATGATGGTTTCCAGCTGCATCCATGCCCCTACAAAGGACAGGAACCCATCCTTTTTTATGGTTGCATAGTATTCCATGGTGTATATGTGCCACATTTTCTTAATCCAGTCTGTCACTGATGGACATTTATGTTGATTCCAAGTCTTTGTTATTGTGAATAGTGC
>NW_012105220.1:2403916-2421781 GCF_000951045.1 Mandrillus leucophaeus | reverse complement strand
TTGTGCCCTCTTTTATTTCACTGAGCAGTGGTTTGTAGTTCTCCTTGAAGAGGTCCTTTACATCCCTTGTAAGTTGGATTCCTTGGTATTTTATTCCATTCTAATTTTTGTTGTTGTTGTTTTTGCAGAATTTGTTCTAATTTTAATTGTCTTATTGTTTCTTAAATACTAAATTCTGGTTAAGAATTTCAGGTGCAAATGGTACTTGGGCAATTAGTTCATCACATTGCAAAGCACATGACATCAACGTTTAATATTACAGGTAATATTAAGTTAACTCACTTAAAATATTCTTCACCAAATGTATTTAAAAATTACTTTTCCCCTTTGTAGTTAATAAGTAATTTGCTAAATAGTGCATTGAGCCTACATGCATCTCTTGTTTTTCAAATATATTTTATTCACTGTTTTTTCATCTACTGAAAACTTTTTTCTATTATTGCTATGGTGATTATGAAATGGTGACTGCTATCTCTTTAATTTCTTCTATATTTAATGATTTATTTGGCCTTATGTATTTTTTTTAAGACACGGTCTTGCTCTGTCACCCAGACTGGAGTGCAGTGGTGTGATCATGGCTCATTGCAACCTCAATTGCCTGGGCTCAAGTGATCCTCCTACTTTAAGCTCTGGAGTAGCTGGGACTAAAGGAGTTCACCAAAAACTAGTTTTTAGTTTTTTGTAGATGTGAGGTTCACTCTGTCACCCAGATGGCTCATTGCAACCTCAAATGCCTAGGCTCAAGCAATCCTCCTACTTTAACCTTCTGAGTGATTGGGACATGATTGCACCAAAAAGTCATGCCCAGCCAATTTTTAATTTTTTGTAGACATGGTGTCTCACCATGTTGCCCAGGCTGGTCTTGAACTCCTTCGTTCAAGCAATCCTCCTGCCTCAGCCTCCCAAAATGCTGGGATAACAGGCATGAACCACCATGCCTAGCAAGCCTTACATATTTTTATAAAAAATGTACTTGTTTCCAAATCTTTATTTTTATTTTTTAAAAAATAAATATTAGTATGCCTTCATTGATTGATCTTTAATTCAATATTGATATGTTCTGAATTTTTGTGTTCCCCCAAAATTCATATCTTATAACGTAATACTCAATGTGGTTGTATTGAGAGGTAGAATCTTTAGGAAGTGATTAGATCATGAGGGCTCTAGCTACATAAATGGGATCAATGCCCTCACCAAAAAGTCTTGAAGGAAGACAGCCTGTTTGCCCATTCTGCCATATGAAGCTAGCAACAGGCACCATGTTTTAGGCAGAGCTCTCACCAGATACAGAATCTGCTGGCACCTTAATCTTAGATTTCCCAGCTTCCAAACTGTGAGCAATAAATTTGTGATATTTATAAATTACCCAGTCCAAGGTGTTTTGTAATAGCATCCCAAATGGATGGAGATAAATATATTTTTCCAGCTTTATTGATGTATGATTGACAAATAAGAGATTGTGTAGATTTAACATGTGCAACATGGTATTTTTATATGTGTACCTTGTATAAAATGATTTTCACAATCAAGCTAAATAGTATATGCATTACCTAATATGGTTACTTTTTTTGTGTGTAGTGGAAACACTTAAGATCTACTCCTTAAGCAACTTCAAGTCTAAAATATATTATTATAAGTTATAGTTATCAGGTGTTACATTAGATCTCTAGAACTCACAGCTTAAATTTTGTAGTCTTTGATTAACATCTTCCCACTTTGGCCAATACCTCCCCATTTCCCTCACACCTCCCAGCCTCTGGCCACAACTATTTTACTCTCTGTTTCACTCTGTTTGATTATTTTAGATTCCACATAAAGATGATCTCATGCAATATTTGTGTTTCTGTGCCTGGCTTATTTCTCATGGCATATGTCGTTCAATTTCATCTACTTGCCACAAAGGGCAGACTTTCCTTGTTTTATAAAGCTGAATAATACACACACCCACACACACACACACACACAAACACACACAAATTTATCAATTCATTCATCAATGAACACTAAGTTGTGTCCATAAATTGGCTATTGTGAATAATGATGCTATTTCTTTAATGTATTTCTATTATTATTTATTTTGACACTTAATTTGTCATAAATTTGTCCAAAGAGAGCTCCTTTAAGTTTTTCAAGTCTTTGTTTTTTCACGGTGAGAAACCTAATTCCCAACAATATCAACATATTAAATCATTTGCTCAATTCTATTATACATGATCAAACTAGTTTCAAACTTACTACGCTAATACCACTACCAAAAACACATGTTATGTAACACTCAAGATTTGTTTTAAAAATATATTCTACCTATTGATAGAAATAGTAATCAAACAATTCACTCAACATTCAAAATAAGCCTACTAATAGATTTTTTAATTAAAATAAGACCTATAATAGTATAGGGAATCGCAAATGCAATTATAATGCTTTATTAATCAAGAGAAAGCCAATCAGAATGTAAACCAACATTATGGTGTCCCCTTCCTTATCTTTCTTTTGTGAACATCACCTTGGAAAATTACTTACTTGAAAGAATTATTGTGGACTTAAATCTTTTGGCAACTTGTGTGCAAAAGGCAAAAAAAGAGAATTACTGGCAACCATTAAAAATAATAATGTTTGTTTCTGAGTGCCCTTCAGAAATGCATATATTTGGGGGAAAACCCGGGTAGAAAAAAAAAGGAATGAGTCAACTTAACAGGCTTCATTTTAAATTCTATCTCTTTATTATATCAAAACGACATCTTTGCAGTTTAGAGGGACCAGTAGGCACTGTTACAACTAAAATTGGATAAAATTCCAAGCTGTGTCAAAGACATTGTTTGAATTCACTTAAAAGTGTTTTATGTCACTGTTCACCACTCCCCTTCTCTAGTCATGATCTGCCTGTGGCAAACTGTTTCTCTCTGGGACTGAAAAGATTACTCCCACTGATACTCCTCTGACAGTGTGAATATTGACTTGCACTTATAAAGGTCAGACAGTTCCACTAGTTAATAGGAGTGAGAAGAGCAGCTCCAACAAGTCTCTTTGAAAGGAATTTAACCTTCAAATTGCAAAGCATGCTGCTCTGTGGAGCCAATTTTGGCAACTAAGAATACATGCTTCTCTACTTTCCAAAAATACTAACAGGAGCCTGAAAGTTAGCATTACAAAGGGAAACAATCATGCCTTGTAGCCGACAAACGTCCATGGGAACGCCATGCAGGATAGGCCTAGTTATTTTATTTTTTAAACAGAGTTGGATACTGTGGAGTAATTCTCTAGGCCTTTAACTTTCCTCAATGTATAAAAGCCTTTTTGACTTTTAAAAACCATGTGCTGTGAGATGATAAGACAGCACATATATTTTTCTCAGCATCATTCTGACACAAGATCAAGAAAAAGGTTTATTCCCAGGGGAGCATAGCATCTCCTCACCTATTTTTTTTGAAAAGTCCTTTGCCTTCTGTTATTGTCTCATGACCGAGAGTTCAGGAAAGGCTGACACAATTTAAAGTCTCTGGGAATGTGGCCTATCTGTTAATGGCAGTGTCCTGAAGTACAATACAAGAAAAATGAGAGTGAGAAAACAAGACTGAAAATGGGAATGAGACTTCACTTTTTATTCTGATGGAAGGTAAAACCAATATTTTTAATTTTTAATAAAACACATTTATATTGTGGCATCAATGGCAGAAAGGATGTGCTGCATAGAAATGAAGACGATTCCCTATTTTTCTTGAGCAGTGGAAGACAGGAGACATAATGATAAAGAGAGCCTTTTACAAGTAATAAGTAGGAAGAAGAATATGTCCTGGGTGTCCTGGAAAGCAAAGCTTTCATGATTCCAGAGCATATTTTAGAAATGGCATTACGGCTGTCACTGCTTTAAGTTTGGCATCAGCGAGACTTCAGATTGCTCTAAAATCATCCTTAATGTCCTTTCTGCCTCATCAGTGGGGGACCATTCAAGTAACAAAGTGCCAATCAGGGGCTCTTGTTCCTCTTTAGCTTGAAGATATTACTGTGGAGGTTTTTCTGAGAGCATGATCTCTCCGCTTGAGATGCCCTTTATTATAACTGTAGTTAAAGGTCTGCTGACTTAGCCGTTATAAACCCCTAATGTTCTCAACTACAAAAATTTGCTCTAAAGTAAAGCTTAGCATACTAACTTGGAGCTCAGGAGAGTCATGATTTTGATAAATTCTAAGAGAATAAAAGAGTCATTTTAACATAAAAAGAGAGTAACAAACATATAAATATCAAAGCTATTTGAGTTATGTGTGTCACTGCTCTGGTATCTCCAAAAATAGCATCGTTAATTAAAATGAAGTTGCAAAGTAATTTGCTCATAATGTGCACTAATCATTTTTGTAAGTTCAGAATATAAAAATGTAATTAAGGAAAAGAAAAATGGGTTATAGACAGGATGATTTTCTTGATTGAGAATATATCAGTGAATTTTTAACTCAAATGTTTTCTGGAAACATAGGATGTGGGTTGCTTTCACAGTCTGTGCAGTGTTTTAGTCACTAAGTCAGATACTCCTAATGCTTAAGACTTTCCCTGTAATTTTTTTCTTTTTGTTTGTTCTTTATTTTATTTTCTAATGAGACTCTATCTGTCACCTAGGCTGGAGTATAGTAGTGCTATCTCAGCCCACTGTAGCCTTGACCTCCCTGGCTTAAGCGATGCTCCCACCTCAGCCTCCTGAGTAGCTGGGACTATAGGCATATGCTACCATGCCTACGTACTTTAAAGAAATTATAGAGACAAGGTCTCACTATGTTGCCCAGGCTGGTCTTGAACTCCTAGGCTGAAGGGTTCCTCCTGCCTTGGCTTCTCAAAGTGCTGGGATTACAGGGGTGAGCTACTGCACCTGGCCATGCTGTAAGTTTCTTAGCCAACTTTAAGGTTTTTACTAGTTGAAGTGACCTACAAATAGCAGTTTGTAAAAAAATAAACAAATAAATAAAATAAGGCCGCAGCTTAGGAGCAGAATTACAAAGGAAATATTAACAGTAGAAAATAGACTTCAATATTTCAAATATGAAGATTGTAATTATTGAAAATGTACACTTTTAGCCCTCTATTTTGAAGAAAATACCTAAAGAAACATGCACTGTTCTAGCGATACAGAATTTGTTCAGAATTTTTAAGTATCAAGACTTTTTTGTTTAACCTTCCAGCATAGCAACCTTTCTGCAGATAGCCACCGTAAACTCACAACAGAATTAAACAAGGTAGGACAAAACATCTAATGTAAAACTCTAGAAGTAAACAATGATAGGCAGATTCTGGAAATGCACTGATAGCTAGGAGAGGGTACCTCTAAAGGGTGAGCCTGTAATTTTACAGAAATTTATAAAGGAATAAACAGGGTGATGTCTTAGAAAGTAGAAGGGTGTCTCCTTTTAGATAGGGAAAAGAAAGGTCTTTCTGAGGATTCTATGTTGTAGCTAAGAAGTGATGAACAAGAGTCAGCAAACTAAACATTTCTAAAGAAAGAATATTGGAACTGAGGGGAAGAAAAATTGCTAACGCACTAGGACAAGGCTTGGCATGTCCCAGAAAGAGAAATGGAAATCCATGGAGCTGAAGATTCATGATTAAAAGGCAGAGTGGCAAGAAAAAGTAAGAGAAGAAGAAAGGAACTAGGTTATATATATATAAATTTTACTTAGGGCCTACTCTGTACCAGGGAATGTATACAGAAATACAAGTAAGGTATGATTCTTACACTAGGAGATCTCCCAATCTGTGTGGAAAAGGGGTTTTTGGCTGTGCTGTCAATGCAACGTATTGCAGACAGATCCTAGACATGCCTTTGCTCAATAACGTTGTAGCTTAGAGTTAAGCAGAGAAAATCATATTTCTTTGGTATGGACAAATGAATGAATGAATGAATCAATGGATAGATGGATAGATGACAGACTGAGAAACTACAGCTGGCTTCTCAGACACCACACGATTGATCTTTTCTTTGCACTGTCACTACATACAGACTCTGAATTACACTTCTAATTTGATGGTTAAAAATTTATATAATATAGTTTGAAGTCAGGTAGCGTGATGCCTCCAGCTTTGTTCTTTATGCTTAGGATTGTCTTGGCTATACAGGCTGTTTTTTTGCTTCAATATGAAATTTAAAGTAGTTTTGTTCTAATTCTATGAAGAAAGTCATTGGTAGCTTGATGGGGATGGCACTGAATCTATAAATTATTTTGGGTGGTATGGCCATTTTCATGATACTGACTCTTCCTATTCATGAGCATGGAATGTTTTTCCATTTGTTTGTGTCCTCTCTTATTTCATTGAGCAGTAGTTTGTAGTTCTCCTTGAAGAGGTCCTTCACATCCCTTGTCAGTTGGATTCCTAGGTATTTTATTCTCTTTGAAGCAATTGTGAATGGGAGTTCACTCATGATTTAGCTCTCTGTTTGTCTACTATTGGTGTATACAAATGCTTGCAATTTTTGCACATTGATTTTGCATCCTGAGACTTTGCTGAAGTTGCTTATCAACTTAAGGAGATTTTGGGCTGAGATGATGGGGCTTTCTAAATATACAATAATGTCATCTGCAAACAGAGACAACCTGACTTCCTCTCTTCCTATTTGTATACGCTTTATTTCTTTCTCTTGCCTGATTGCCCTGGCCGGAACTTCCAATACTATGTCGAATGGGAGTTGTGAGAGAGGGCGTTCCTGTCTTGTACCGTTTTCCAAAAGGAATGCTTCCAGGTTTTGCCCATTCAATATGACATTGGCTGTGGGTTTGTCATAAATAACTCTTATTATTTTGAGATATGTTCCATCAATATCTAGTTTATTGAGAGTTTTTAGCTTGAAGGGTGTTAAATTTTATTGAAGGCCTTTTCTGCATCTATTGAGATAATCACCTGGTTTTCATCATGTGCACTAATAATTTTGGTAAGTTTGGAATGTAAAAATGGAATGTAACTTTTACACTGTTTATGTGATGGATTACGTTTATTTGTGTATGTTGAAACAGTCTTGCATCCCAGGGATGAAGCCGACTTGATCTTCGGCTTTTTGGTGTGCTGCTGGATTCGGTTTGCCTGTATTTTACTGAGGATTTTCGCGTTGATGTTCATCAAGTTTACTGGTCTGAAATTTTCTTTTTTTGTGTGTCTCTGCCAGGTTTTGGTATTAGGATGATGCTGGCCCCATAAAATTAGTTAGGGAGGAGTCCCTCTTCTTCTATTGTTTGGAAGTTTCAGAGGGAATGGTACCAGCTCCTCTTTGTACCTCTGGTAGACTTGGGCTGCAAATCCATCTGGTCCTGGGCTTTTTTTTTGGTTGGTAGGCTATTAATTACTGCCTCAATTTCAGAACTTGTTATTGGTCTATTTATGGATTCTACTTCTTCCTGGTTTAGTCTTGGGAGGGTGTATGTGTCCAGGAATTTATCCATTTCTTCTAGATTGTCTAGTTTATTTGTGTAGAGGTGTTTATTCTCTGATGGTAGTTTATATTTCTGTGGGATCAGTGGTGATATATGCTTTATCAAGTTTTATTGTGTTTATTCGATTCTTCTCTCTTTTCTTTTTTATTTGTCTGGATAGTGGTCTACCTATTTCAAATTATACTACAAGGCTACAGTAACAAAAATCACATTGTACTGGTACCAAAACAGATATGTAGACCAATGGAACAGAATAGAGGCCTCAGAAATAATGCCACACCTCTACAACGATCTGATATTTGACAAACCTGACAAAAACAAGCAATGGGGAAAGGATTACTTATTTAATAAATGGTGTTGGGAAAACTGGCTAGCCATATGCAGAAAACTGAAACTGGACCCCTTCCTTACACCTTATACAAAAATTAACTCAAGATGGATTAAAGACTTAAACATAAGATCCAAAACCATAAAAACCCTAGAAGAAAACCTAGGCAATACCATTCAGGACATAGGCATGGTCAAAGACTTCATGACTAAAACACCAAAAGCAATGGCAATAAAAGGGAAAATTGACAAATGGGATCTAATTAAACTAAAGAGCTTCTGCACAGCAAAAGAAATTGTCACCAGAGTGAACAGGCAACCAACAGAATGGGAGAAAATTTTTGCAATCTATCCAACTGACAAGGGCTAATATCCAGAATCTACAAGGAACTTAAACAAATGTACAAGAAAAAACAAACAACCCCATCAAAGAATGGGCAAAGGATATGAACACATACTTCTCAAAAGAAGACATTTATGGAGCCAACAAACAGATGAAGTCCTCACTGATCATTAGAGAAACACAAATCAAAACCACAATGAGATAGCATCTCACGTCAGTTAGAATGGCAGTCATTAAAAAGTCAGGAAACAGATGCTGGAGAGGATGTGGAGATACAGGAATGCTATTACACTGTTGGTGGGAGTGTAAATTAGTTCAACTATTGTGGAAGACAGTGTGGCAATTCCTCAAGGATCTAGAACCAGAAATACCATTTGACCCAGCCATCCCATTACTGGGTATATGCCCAAATGATTATAAATCATTCTACTATAAAGACACATGCACACATATGTTTATTGCAGCACTATTCATAATAGCAAAGACTTGGAACCAACTGAAATGCATCAATGGTAGACGGGGTAAAGAAAATGTGGTACATATATACCATGGAATACTACGCAGCCATAAAAAAGGATAAGTTCATGTCCTTTGCAGGGAATGGATGAACCTGGAAACCATCACTCTCAGCAAACTAACACAGGGAGAGAAAACCAAACACCACATGCTCTCACTAATAAGTGGTAGCTGAACAATGAGAACACACGGATACAGGGAGGGGAGCATCATATACAGGGGCCTGTCAGGGAGTTGGAGGGATAGCATTAGGAGAAATACCTAATGTAGATGATGAGTTGATGGGTGCAGCAAACCACCATGGCACATGTATACCTATGTAACAAACCTGCATATTCTGCACATGTATCTCAGAACTTAAAATACAATTTTTTTTAAAAAAAGTAGATAAAAATGTGTAAACCTATTTGTGTCCTCCAGTAGATCTCTGACTAGCTTATGACTGGGAGTAGGTTGCTTAACTTCTGTTTCTTTATCTGTAAAATATCCATAACCATATCTATCTCCTGGTGATTTACTGTGATTTCCTATTTTGTTTTGTCTTTGTTTTTGAAATGAGATATTACATATAAAGTACAATTGTTAATAACTAGACCCAGGAACTCAATATTATCATTTTATCTGTCATTGATTATAATTGAAGAGTATTGACTCTAATAATTAAATCTAAAATAAACTGAATCATAAAGTAGGCATTGTTTTGTGAATTATTGGTTTACTGAGAGATAAGTCTGCTGAACATGACCTGGTGGTTCTGTACTTCTCTCTCTCAGTGAGATAATATCTCATAAATCAACATCTGGTTTATGACTCCATTTATTGTAAATTTGATTATTGAAAGTTAGTACTCCTCAATTATGATCAACTTCAGATAAAATAATAATATTTATTTCCTGGGTCTAGTTATTAACAGTTGTACTTTACATGTGTTATCTCATTTCAAAAAACAAAAAGCAAAGCAAAACAAAACAAAACAAACAAACAAGAAATCATGTATAAGTCTCTAGAAGACAGCTATGATTGTGGATATTTTATAGATAAAGAAACAGAGGTTGAGCAACCTACCTCAAATCAGGAACAACCTATTCTGAGGATGTTGGAGATGCAAAGAAAAACAACAGATTGGTAGAGTAAAGACGTTGCAGTCAAAGGGGAAAATGTGGATCCAAATTACACATTTAAATGGTGCAAAATAGATAATTCAAATCTCTTCAGATCCTCTTGGTTTTTTTCCCCCCACATATATAAGTTTTCAACTTTCTGGAGTGAAATTGAGTAGTCCCAGATACATAAGTAAGAGTAAGAATGGTGTAAGTCACCTAGTGAACTAAAATTTGGTGGTTACAACAAAAGATTAAAGGAAAACACTTTCTTTGTTGCTAGAAAGTAGGTCCTCTTCTGCAGCCCTAGTTTATAAGATTCCCCCACCCCCTGCCCTCAATTTGTGTATCATTATCCTGCACTTGTCACTGACTCTGTATAAAAACATGCTCAAGTTTTACATATCTTGAAAAAGTATTCTTCCTTTAACCCTACATTTTCAACTACATACACTACCTACACTATTTCTCTCCTTTCCTTCATGGTCAAGCCTTTAGAAAAAATAACCTATGCTCATCATGTCTCCTTCTCCACCTTCCATTCATTCTCCAATTCCTAAAATATGGCTTATGTCTGGGTGACTTCTATGAAGCTGTTTTCTCTAAGGGCTGCACTGACACACTTATTATGAGACCAGCTATACATTTTTATTCCACTTATCCTCATCTTTTTGTAGTGTTTGCTTCTGTCCACCACTACATCTTTCTGAAAATTATTTTATCATTTTCTATCCTGCAAATTCCTCCTGATTCTCCTTCTATTCTTTTTATGAACACTCCTTAAATAGTTTTCCCATTGATGATTTCCCAGGTATCTACTCAAACCATCTATTTCTTTCTTTATGCAATTTTATCAGGCAATATTTTCAACTTCTACAATGTTAACTTCCACATATCCTCAAGTACTCATCCATATCTACCTAACACCTACAAGAGTTCTTGGAGCTGAGGAGGCATTTAATTAGTATGTTCTGAATAATCAATGGATGAATGGATGGACGCATGGGTGGATGGGTGGATGGATGGATAGATGGATAGATGGGTGGATCTACATGAGAAGTCCCAATCTAGAAATGTTAGGGATGAATGTGAAGTACTGGCATTTTACGTGGGTCAGGGATGGTGGAGAACCAATTAAAAATATACCCTATTTAGTCTGGGAATTCTACCTTTAAACTTAGATTATAAATTTTCTTGAAAACTAATGGGAAGGTATAGCAAAAATGACCCCATATTCTTGGCAACCATCCGTTAGAGCTGAGTCACATTTATGCCATTTAGAGGAAAATGTGTTGCTCAATTTGGCACAGTCACACCATGGCTATGCCTTCATTTATGTTACCTGCCTGACCTCACAAGCATTCAATTAGATTTGTCAAACAAAACAGCCTGCAGACACGTAAATTCAATATGATCCAGACTATGTTAGTCATCTTCCAAGTTTTTTAATCTGTGACTTCCTTACTTATGTAACCAAGTTCAATAAAAAATTATCCATATTATATAAGCCAAAAACCAAGAGTCTTGGAGGTTCTTCCTGTTTACTTTCTGCAACATCTTATCAAGCTTACCTCGTGTCAGTACTCCCCATTATAAATATATCTCTACTTCATCCCCTTCTCTCTTATTTTAGGCACGCATCTTCATTTCCCTACAAATGTTGTGATGGGTTCCTAACTGCTCTTCTGGCCTGTCCTTGTTCCCTCTCCATTCATCTATCTGAAAAGCTTCTATATATTCTTTAAGTCTCAGTTCAAGTGCTATGTTCTCTATAAAACTTATCTGACTTAGGAATACATTTATTTATACCTCCTTTTATCTACTAAATTATTAGTATTTTTGTAATATTTTACTAGAATAATGATAGTGACAATAACAATAGCCAAAATACATTACGTACTTTATATAGTACAGGGACTCTCATAATAACTTAGTATATATGCTCTCATCTTATCTTTGCAGTATTATGAGGTAGATAAAATTATTATCACCACATAGAGATGAGGAAGCTGATGTATAGGCAGATTTTAAAAAAATATATTATGCAGGAATGAGGTTTGACACGTCCATTTTGATTCCAGAGGAATAAGTCCCTTCTAAATCTGTCTGTGATTTTTCAACTATGCGATGAACAACACCAATTTGATTTGGGGCTTTGTAGCTTTCATAATCTGTGTGTTTTACACAGTGACAGGACAAATCACTTTGTTGAATAACTAAATGATTAAAACACTTGATTAAACTGGTAAGAAGATCATGAAACAATCTTGCTTTAGTTGTCTAAGGCTTCTCAGCTAATACTATTTAAAAGTAAGTTTTTTTCCCCTTTGTCTTAAGGCTGTCTTCTAAAATAGTTGAAGTCTATAAGTCTTAGATGTTAAAAACACTATAATGCAACTATGATAAAGTTATTTGCCTTTAGGCCCCAGTGCTATATATGTGCCATTGGCTTCTAATTTGATATTTAACGTGTTGGTGACCTCTATGTGAGCAACCCAGGTTCTGAGGGCCTATATTGCAGCTTAGCCATAGTTTGCAAGTCTATTTTTAAAAACAATAGTCAACTCAGAGAGAGTAAAAATAATCTATTTCTGGCCCCTCACCAGTAAGTAGAAAATTGGCCTTTGGATACACATATTTACTGACTGTGACATGCAACAACAATACAGAAATGCATGTAGCCAGGAAGAGGCCAGGAAGAGGTAGACCAGTTAGGTAGAGAGTAAAGTTGTGAGGTAAAAAAATTGAAAGACAACATTGCAAATTCAAAATTCTGCGGGATAAAGAGTTTTTATTGTTGCTATGCTACCAATTTGAATCTGCTGCTAAATGACTACATTGAAGAGGAATGAGGGTCACAGTTAACAGGTGTAGATATGAATGTTGAAGATATAGCACTTGTTTCCTCTACTACATACTTGACATTAAGCATGTTATTTCCCTAAGACATCTGCCATCTAATATTCAGATTTTAAAGCAAGCAAATCCTTTTTGTTGTCATTAATAAAATTATAAATAGCTAAGGATAAATACTAATTATTATACCTCTTGTATCTACCATGTTGCTTAGAATAGTACACCCACCAGATATCACAAAATCAAGATAAATTATGCATCAGTCAACTAAGAAGGGAGCATTTTCATCACAGTAAGATTCAATATAGAGAGTTTTACACTGGGCATGGTGGCTCATGCCTGTAATTCCAGCACTTTGAGAGGGCTGAGGTGGGAGGATTGTTTGAAGCCAGGAATTTGAGCCTGGGCAACAACGGGAAATCTTGTCTAAAAAAAAAAAAAAAAAAAAAGACTTGCCCAGTGTAGTGGTTAGTGCCTGTAGTCCTAGCTACTCAGGAGGCTGAGGCTGGGGGATCTTGAGACCGTAAGTTCAAGGCTGCAGTGAGCTATAATCAAACCATCACACTCCAGCCTGAGTGACAGAGCAAGACCCTATCTCTGTGAAAATAAAATATAAAGTTTCAGTACCTGGCAATCTTTAAGTTACATTTTTTTTGTCTCTGAGGTTTTTTTTTTCTTTTTTCTTTATGATCTTGTAACTTTGAAGTGGGAATTTAAGGATCCCAAATAATTCTTGTCAAATAATTATATTTGAAATAAATTTGATTTGAGGAAAGCATTGGTTAGGCCTCTATTTTTTTTTTTTTTCCGCTGGAGAAATATGTATTTAGACTGTCAGAGCAAACTAATAATTTTCTTTCATATTTGTATTAATTTCACAGAAGAACAAGCGAGTTAATTTTTGTTTATCGTACTTCTTTTGTGTTGGTGGGATGATTCATATCAAACTGCAGCTTCTGTCAGATGTGTCAGGATAACGTAGGA
Source organism: Mandrillus leucophaeus (assembly GCF_000951045.1). Lineage (NCBI taxonomy): Eukaryota > Metazoa > Chordata > Mammalia > Primates > Cercopithecidae > Mandrillus > Mandrillus leucophaeus. Next base: position 2,408,249 of record NW_012105220.1, on the reverse strand, counting down.
CTTCATCGTTCTTTTTGTTAAAGCATAATGTTGTAATATGTGGTGATGTTTTAAGTTTCCTCAATGACAGTATAACTTTGTGAAACATTATTGCTATTAAGAGAATAAATCGATGCATTAGACAAGTTCATGACACATTTTGAAAATATGGATGTATTATAACTGACGTATACTCTAGTTTCACCTCAGTTTTACAATTGCACAATTAAATCCTAAACATAGTTGATACATCTTCTATCAAATGTTGGTCTCACAGACGTATGTTGAAAGGGTAATATTTGCTAGAAAAGGTAGCTCATTTAGATAATAGAATGGATTTAATACAGATAATTGTGTGTCCTTTTATAAATTAGGAAACTGAGTTTCAGGTGATGTGTTCAAGTTCATGGCATTAACCGATGCTAGCAAATCCTTTAAAAGCTAACTCAGAATTTTCTGCTGCAACCTATAATTGATAACTGGTATTGGACTGCTACTTTTACAGTAAACAAACATAAAGCTGGTGAAGAATGTATATAAATGAGTCCATCATTTTTAGGCATTGGATTGCAAGCCGAGGAACACTCTGATTCCTGAAAGGAGAGTCAAGCGAGCATCACAGTAGCTCAGGCTTTCTTTCTGGGTAAGAAGGGAGTTACAGTGTTGGAGTCACAGAAATTCATGTGCATAGGTCTCCTGGGAATGCTTGGCTGTGGACTGAGCTATGAACACACAGAGTGAGACTACAAAATAGTTACTGGAAAGTGGTTGCTACAGGGTTGAGAACAAAACAAATATACTAGAGGTCAAGCATTGCTGGGAGATGGAATTCTGGCTCAGACAGGGTAGAGAAACTTCAGTAATATTTTATTGTTTTTGGACATGATGGTAGGTTCATTTATTTTTTAACTTCTTATGTTTAGATAATGATTAGATATACATCAGATTCATGATGGTTGAATCAGGGTGTAAGGTAGGCAGGAAATTTTTATTTTAAAGGGGGAAAAGAAGCTTTCTGGGGTGCTGGAAATGTTTTATAGCTTGACTCAGTGCTGGCTACATGCATATAAACATTTGCAAAAACTCACCAAAATGAATATTTAAAACATGACAATTTTATTTTACGTTACATTCCAGGAAATTTCATTAACAACAGCAACAACAACTAATTAACCTATTCTAATACTATTTCCTTTAGAAAATAATAACCTCTGGGCCAGCTTTTGTAATTTGCATAAACTTCGACTTGGAGAGAGTCTTACATATGATTGAGTCATAAACTTCTAATGAAAAGACAACTAAATCCTTAATATATTAAGGAATCACCTGGCTTTTCTGAATTTTTAACATAGCTCAGACTAGAGTCCATATTCCTTAATCATTATCTACTGTCCTCAATGATATGATGTAGTCTTCCAACAAATTAGCACTCTTAAGGACGTGGAATGCTTTGTTATCAATGTCCTACTGTGACAAAGGTTCATAAATTGAAAATAATATGGCTCATTGTGGTTTGGTCAATCTCCTTAGTTTAAGAAATAGTAAGTAGAGTAAGTGAGACTAACCTATATTTCGTCACAATATTCATCACCTGCCACACCCATTTGCACAAAATCATATTCTGTATTGTCTTATTTAGCCTGAGGGTACCTCATTATCCCACCTAGATTGCATGCAGTTTGAAGGCCAGCAGCCTGCCTCTAACTAGATTTTGTACAGTGCTATGTATATACCAGTTGCCCAGTGAAAATCTGGTGTTTGAAAGAAGATGAAAGAAGAGGAAATTGGGAAAGGAAAAAAGCTAGTCACTACAGATTTCGGTTTTATTCAGCCATGTGATTTTATATACCATCTACTGTAGGTTCTTCAGTACATTCCCTCATAAACTGGATGTATACAAATACAGATTCAAATTTGCTAAAGGCCTTCTGAAAGGCCTTTGAATCTGAAAGAAAATACAGATTCAAATTTGCTAGGCACAGGTGCAAAGGAAAATATGACAGAAAAACATCAATTCCACATCCAGTGTGCAGCATTAACTGTCTATAGGGCCAGCTGTCTGACCTGTGCTCCTGTACCAAAGTTCATTCAGGATAAAGCACCCAAGTCTCTCCATCTCATTCACATAAATCTAGATCTTTATTTTTCTTATAGTGCAAAAGAAACACACAGAACTCAAAAAATACAAATGAAGCAAAATGACTGAGTGAATTGAGAAGATTGCTTTTATGTTCTTTCTGAAGAAATGCCACTTCATTTACAGACCATTAGAAACAATTATCACCTTCTTCCTAAAGATAACTCTTTGCTGACTTTTTTTATAACTTTGATACTATACTCTATTTTTGACATATTATTCAGTTTTTCATCTCATCAACAATATTGTCAGCTAATTCTTTCTAACTTGTTATAGGTAACTGCATATAAAAATAATTTGTGAAAATACATTTTTAAAATAACTGCTATAGTTTGAAGGTGTCTCCCAGATTTCATGTTTTGGAAATTTAATGCCCAAATTCATATATTGATGGAATTTGGAGGTGGGGGCTTTGAGAAGTGATTAGGGTTATATAAGGTCATCAGGATGAGGCCCCCATAATAAGACTGGTAGTTTTAAAAGAAGAGAAAGACTTGAGCTAGGATGCTTTTCTTCTATCCCATGTGATGATCTCTATCATGATGCACAAGAAACATGGTATTTCTTGTATGGTATATTCATAGCAATGTACAAAATCTAGCCTGGGGTTTAAAGGTATAAAAGGTAGGCTACTTGCCTTCAAACTGCATGACTCTCAAAGGAGAGGAAGAGAGGCCTGAACTGGCGTGCTCTCTTTTGCCGTGGGATGTCACAGCAAGAAGGCCTTCACCAGATGCCAGTCCCTTGACATTGAACTTTTCAGCCTCTAGAACTGTAAGATATACATTTATTTTCTTTATAAATTAACCAGTCTCAAGTACTTTTTATAGCAACAGAAAATAGACTAAGATAATAACTGTTTTCCATCCTTCATCCCTCTAGAAATGCTTTTATTAAATTTATAATGTTCTCCAAATCGCCAGCTTTAATGCTCTCTATTTAATCATCAATCTTCTGATTCTTGTTAACACATTGTTCTTGTTTACTGTTCTAACTTTTTAAAACTTTTATGCCATGAACTCCAGAGAATTCATGTTTGTTTAGTTTATCTACAATCTACCTGAAAATACTGTTTTTGTCTGATATATTGATGGCACTTTCAACATGTATTAACACATTTTAATATTCACTGAGGTTTTGTCCTTGCCCCTCTTGCATTTCTTTATTCACACTCATGTAAATAATTTCATAAGAGTTGCTTGTACCAACTAATAACCGGTGATCCTCAAATATTTTTCTCTTCTTTTGTTCTCTCTCCTGAGTTCCAAACCAGCCACCATTTGGATATTTCTGATTCAATAAACCACTTGCAACCAAAACTTAATATATCAAATATTTTACTCATTTTATATATATATATGTGTGTGTGTGTGTGTGTGTGTGTGTGTTCATTCCAATGTATCTCTCCTGCATTATCTCAATATTAGTATCCATTCAGCTAGACATGTCAGTTTTATTCCTGATGCCTCTGTGTTCTTCACAGACCATATTCCAGTTTCAAAAATTCTTATATATGCACCCGCTAAAACATATGTTATTTCATATTCTTCCCTCTATTCCCACCACTACAATCTTTGTGCAGATTTTCATCATTTCTTGCTTGAATAATTACAATTTACATTTTAGACGACCTGTTGTCAATATTTACCTTTTCCGGACTCTGCCCCTATCTGTTGCCAGAACAATTAAAAAAAAAAAAAGAATCTACCTGTCTCCTCTGCTTAAAGACACCAAAGTTATAGTTTCAAAGATACTGCTAGCTATATTTTCAAATCTACTGCTTCTCAAAAAATGACCTTTCCTTACCTGTCTTTAAACATCTTCCACTTGATTGTCTCTTAGTTATACCTATGCAAACAATAACCTTTTGTTTAGAATACAATGACTGAACTGGTGTTTTTATATGACTGTGTCTTTGCCTATGTTACTGTTTCATGTTCATATTTCTTCTCTTCATTATTATACTTGGAGTACAACAATTTATTTATTCCTCAATACTTTATGAATAATTCATTAATTCCTCAATACTTAATTAATTTTTTTTCTTTAAGACAATATACCTATGATCTCTAAGATTCTAAAATATGTGCTATATAGATGTACACACACACATATACACTTATCCTTACAAAGAAAAAGAGAGATTAAAAGCCCTGGTTTTCCTGCTACTAATAAACGAAAGCATTTTGTAAAAGAATTTTCCTCCAAAATATAGTG
>NW_012105220.1:2395572-2403116 GCF_000951045.1 Mandrillus leucophaeus | reverse complement strand
ATATATAAATACTATAAAGACAAACTGACCTATTCAGAAAAAAAGGAACTTCTATAATTTGGTAAAATATTATTTTTATATTAGGCTGTACACACATGTTCATTGCTTTTGCTCATCTTTATTACTTCATACCTATCGAGTTGTAAGCTAAAAGGAACATGGGAGCTAGTATCCTTGTTTGTCCTCTGCTTTCAATGAGACAAACTGTTCCTTACAATTGCTGTAATATATCTTTGGTGAGGAAGGGAGGGAGTGGGGCACAGAAGGATGGAGACTTAATAGAGTTTTTTTTTTTTTTTAATTGTTTAATACAAGGTAATGAATTACTAGTTCTGTTATATTGTGACTCACACTCAGGAGACTAAGAGCAAGCAAGGAATGATTCTGTTCTGACATTGTCAATTGGAAAAAATGCCATGCAAAGAATTTAGGCAACAAACAAAAACCCAAGACAAAGAGGTGAAGTAAGTGGAGAAAGATCTTTTGGGAATTCTCATAATTACTAAATGTTCGAACTCTGTTTACTTCATGTCAGCTATTGAAACTGACTTCCCTGTAGCAAAGAAAAAGAAAAAAAAAAAAAAAACCCAACAACAAAAATGTAGCCATCCAGGACCAAACTGGAAAAGATGTAGAGAAATTTGACATGAGCAAATAAATTTCAGGATAAACAAATTTGCTCCTCCCTGGCATGAATTTAACTATGGGCATTGAAGTACATCTTGATAAACATGCTTTGCCATGACTAGACATTATGTTAGTACAATAGCATTCACTGAGATAAAATCATATTCATCCACTTCCTGAAGGACTTCACAGTTCTGTTGAATACAAGCAGAAAAATTTAAAATTCAGGAATCCTGTTCACTGACTGCTGTGGTAAACTGCACAGCATAAAACAGGAACCAAAGTTTAAGAGCCAACAATAGAGTAAGGCAAAGAACAGTTTTTCACACCCCTGTTTTTTTTTTTTATATATTTTAAAATTTCTTATTTAATTGCCTATTTATATCTACTTTCTCAGTATTGCTTAATTTTCAAAGATTCAAGCAGTACTCATACCACCTTAGAGTCATCCTAAGTGTCATTTTTCCTTAACTTTTATTAATACATTGCTTAATTTTAGTACTGATGTCCTCTGTACACTGATCATTATGATTCACTGTAGTCAATAAATTGTAGAAGGTTCTAAAGCTTCTAAATTGGAATAAGTCATATATATTTTGTCTGGCAGAGGATACTTTTTCTTCCAGTACCATGTAAATGAACCATAAAGAACACTCATTCTGAAAATAGAATTTTATAATTTAAATTATTAATATCTCACAAAATACTTTCCAGGGTGAAATCCTAAAATAATTCAAATTTTCTATTTTAACAAATATCTATCTTATATAAAGTAACATAAAAATAGCAAAATAAATATCTTTAAAAACATTACTATATTAGGAAATATTGCTTAAAAGGATTGACTAAAAAGAAAAAACTTCCACAAACTATACATTTAAGATTAATTGAAATTCTGATGTGAAAAAAATATATAAAAATATACTACAAATGTATTTAATGTCTTATCCATTTAGCTTTTGTTAAAATGCATCTACTCCAGTTGTATATGGAAAATGCCAGTTGGAAAAGTTGAATTATCACAGAAATAATTAAGAGTTCCAAACCACCTTAAGATGTCCCTAAAATTGTATAGTAGGGCAAATTCATTATTTAAACTTTTAATTTGTATCATCTATTATTTATCTTGATGTAGCAGAGATGTGATTCTGAAGGTCTACCATCACTGTTCTGAAACCTCAAAAAAAGCTGATGGAGCTTGGTCTACCAGGGAAGGTCCATCAGGAAGTGCCTCAGTGTCCATTTTACTTCCTAAACACAGCTGGATTTGGCACTGTGTGAATTGTAGGATGCAGATAACACACAGTTACCATCCCAGAGAAAAAAACTAAAATTTGTGCATAAATAATAAACTTATGAGATCACCAGTAGGTATTTTCACGTTGATGATTCTTGACTAAGCTCCATTACTGTCTGTGTATGCATGCATGTGGGGTGTGTGTGTGTGTGTGTGTGTGTGTGTAGGAGTTAATAGCTGTGTCTAATCTTTGCTATACTGTTTCATTTCTCATTATGTCAGTGTTTCTGCACTATCCATGGGTTAGTTTCTTTGGAGAGTTCCTCTTCTAATTACCATATTATCATCAGACATACATTCCTTCCAACTTTTCCACATAAAAATTACACTATTCCTTTTGATGTTTTTATTTAAATATATTGTGTTTTTTTAGAAGTTTCTCTTTTTCAAAAGATAGGCATCTAGCTAACTCTATTTTACATAAAAACTATGTACATATGTTAGTCATTTTGTGGGATATATTTTAAGGCCCTTTTCTATCTCTGGGTATTTTGAGTCTGTGAAAATCTTCCTGTAATATTTCCATTTTTTTCTATATAAACTTTTGATGGCTATATAAGTGATAAGCAGCTTTAGACCATATAAGAAAACAGCAATCACCAGGACATTTTACTCCTACGCTGAAACAAGAATTGTGCTAAACGAGGATTTAGTCACTTGGGACATAGAAGAGGTTGGCTGTTGTAATGTTGGGCACATTCATGTGTTATTGCACACATGAAAAAAGACCCTTAGAGGCAGGGTGTGGTAGAAGGGTGTGAGGTGTCAGATGTACAAGCTACAAATTTCATTTCCAAGAATGGGATGATGGTGACCACATAGTTTTACTCTTTCTCCTGGAGAACGTTATAATATAAGATTATTTAAAAAACAAGAATGATCACTACAAATCATAGCACCAGGCTCCAAATTTTGATGCACTTTTCCACTATATAAAGCTAATTTCTGTCAGTATGTTTGTAACCTTCAGTCCATAAAAATCTGGATAATCTTCAGTCCTCATTAATGAAGCTAAAACTTGAAGTATAATTTTCCCTAAATCCAAATTCAAATATATATATATATGTGCATATATATATCTCTTATATATATGTGTGTGTGTGTATATATATCTTCAAATAAAGTGGGCCATGCTGAAATGGGTTCTAGGTCTTTTTTCAATGATTTAACCTGTTCAGAATCTAAGAAGTTCTAAGTATGGCTTGTCTTCGTAACCTTGATGAAGTTCCTGAAGTTCCCTGAATCTGTACTGCCTCATCTTTTAAATAGACAAACTAAAGTCTTACCAATTATCACTCATTTTTAAAATGAAGTGCTAAGGTGGTTGGCACTCTATAAGCCTGTAATAGGACACCATTTGAAACTCATCATTAACATGTGTCCTTAGGGTATGCAGCTCAGACACTAGCAGTCCTTAATTGGACTTTATTAGACTTAAGGGAATCCAGAACTCTCTCCACAGTGAGAACAGCTCAAGTGCTCAAGTGCAAATCATGGAGTCGTAACAGTCAGGAGAAGGACAAAGTAACAATCTCAGGGCTTTAGGAATAGAAGTGATTACTTTTCCTGTTTCAGCAATCACATAATCAGGAATCACATAATCAGAATTCACTTGGGAGACCTAAGATAACTTTTCAAACTTAGGAAATATATTTATTAAAACTCCATAAAAACCACATACACACACAAAACCCCACAACTGTGACCTTAATACAGGTTCAAAAAGTAAAATGATTATGCTTTTCACTGAATGAGCAAATGTGTATAGTGTTCCTGAGGCTGACATTTAGAACACAAAATTATAAATGCTAGAGATAACCTCCATAATTGTTTAGACTCTGAAAGTATACAGAAATATAGAAAAAATAATTTCACCTGATACAAATTTTGTGCTATACAATGAAGGACTAAACATAGGGGAAACTCTAATCAAGTAAGAAGAAAATAATAAATCCAAAAAACCTCCAATATTTAATTTAGTGAATAATATCAGGGCAAAGTAAAGAATGGATTAACACTGGCTTAGCAATTGGACCAGAACTATCATTGTTAACGATGTGTGGTCACAAACTGAGTGGTTCTCTATATTAGCTTCAGTGCATAGCATGTTCATTAAGTTCTTTGTTGTTGTTGTTGTTGTTGTTGTTTTTGTTTTTTTGAGATAGAGTCTCACTCAGTTGCCCAGGCTGGAGTGCGATGGTGCCATCTTGGCTCACTGCACCCTCCGCCTCCCAGGTTGGAGTGATCCTCCTGTCCCAAGTAGCCCACCACCATGCCTGGCTGATTTTTGTATTTTTAATACGGATGGGTTTCATCATATTGGCCAGACTGGTCTCAAACTCCTGACCTCAGGTGATCAGCCCACCCCGGCCTCCCAAAGTGCTGGGATTACAGGCATGAGTCACCGCACCTGTTTATGTTCATTGAGTTCTAAGGAGTCCTACAAGTACAAATATTTGCAAATATAATCTATGACAAAGAAGAAATGTTTCAGTGTGGCTAATTTGCTTGCAGTCTCCGAATTACAGACTTCACTCTTATCTGTATCCCTCTTAAAGTTTTGTATTTGGTATCTCTGACGAAGACTGCTCATATTCATCAATATCTTGTTTCCTCTTCTTCCTGTGCACAACTACATTTCCTAGTTCCTGTACATGTAGTTATGAAGTTGGAATTTTCTAATTCACTTCCTATTTTCTGGTCTCCTGATTGGCCAGTGCAATAGGAGTGAAAGTGATTTATGCCATATGGGATCTGGCCCTAACCTTTCTCAAAGAAACCCTCATGTCCTTTCTTTTTACCCACCCATGTAGCTGGAAGGAAAGGACCTCAAGACCTTACCATATGGAGTAGTCACACGACATAATACCCAGACTACTGAGACTCAATGTAGACTAGATAGCAAAGAAACTTGGATTCCTGAGACACCACATAAAGCGCAGCAGCTCCAGAGAGATGCAGACTAGGAACATTCACATTACACTGTAGATCTGTAAAAATAAGCTTCTTTAAAAAGACGCTGAGATTTTTTGAATTTTGATGACAGTCTGTTTTATATAATACTAATATTACTGCTAAAACAATTTCTCATCCCTCTTGCCAAATATTGTTAGGAGTGATCGGATTTAGTAATCTACTTAAGCTATATATTTTCATGTTATATTTTTGTTTCTGTATTTATTTATATAGGTTCTCTATTTTTACTTTCCCAATATTGGTGGGATTCATCATTTCTTCGGTTTCCCAACAAAATCTCCCTAATTTGGGTTCTTAGTCTTCTTTTCTGGAATACTGCCATGAGATCCTAAGTGAAGCCTGTTTACAGTCTGCCTTTTGCAAATCATAGGTAGTACTGACTTAATCTTTGGACTTAATTAACCTGGCTTGAAAGAATCTTGGTTACCGCATCCCTTTTACCTCATAACCCTTCAACATGATGTTCTCTTGTAGTTAACAACCCTGCTAACTGCCCTATCCTGACTTTTGTTTTTCATTCCTTCCCCGTTTCAGAATGATGTTCTATTTTTCAGTTTGAATATATGCACTTTATGATCTTCATAAACTGTCCAGCACACCCACAGTGATAGATAACCTATTTATTCTGATTTCCTCTGTCTTCTACACTACTTTGAATTATTCTCAGATTGCTTCCTATGTGCATTACAACAAATTCAACACATTGATTCTCAGTATCAACATCGTAAACAGCAGTGTATTAGTCTGTTTTCACACTGCTGAAAATGACATACCTAAGACTGAGTAATTTACAAAAGAAAGAGGTTTAAAGGAATCACAGTTCCACGTGACTGAGGAGGCCTCATAATCATGGCAGAAGGTGAAAGACACGTCTCACATGGCAACAAATGAGAGAAGAGAGCTTGTGCAGAGAAACTCCCCTATATAAAACCATCTGATCTCATGAGACTTATTCACTATCATGAGACTAGCATGGGAAAGACCCACCCCCATGATTCAATTATCTCCCACCAGGTCCCTCCCACAACTTATGGGAATTATGGGAGCTACAATTCAAGATGAGATTTGGGTGGGGACACAGCTCCCATAAATAACACAACACCCATATCAAACAGTGTTATTTTCAATAAAGAATCTTCAAATTCTAGTTAATAAATGACCTGCTTTTTCCACTTATTGGTTGTATACAGAATATATTACTGAAGTATAAAATATTCTACAGACAATCAATTTACATTTTGTAAAAAAAAAAAAAAAAGAAAAAAGAAAAGTTGAAAAGCCATCTTAAGTTTGAAGATAGGGAAAGTTAGAATTGTCTGGTTTTAGTATCAGGGACAATGATTTACTATGCTGTTTATGACAGAGATTTTCATAATACTGAGTTCTAAGCCTACTGAACTGTGGCTTAGAACACGTGGGATGGTGAGCCCCAAGCACAGAAACATTAGAATCAAAGAGATGTGGAATAAGATTCTAACTCTGCCATATGCTGGATAAGTAAATGTTGGCAAGTTATTTTATATCATTAAAGCTGTTTTCTTATATGTAAATTGGGGATGATATTGAACTTTCAGAATTTTTGTTAAGATTAAATAACAATTTGATAAGGTCATAGTAGAGTGTCTATGTGATATGTAGAAATAGCCAATAAATGTTACTGCCCATCACCTTTGTCTTAATATGTCATGTAAATTCAAACGTTTTTACATTTTAAATCAAGTGAATTTTAAAATAGGATTGATGCTTTTTCATCAAGAAAATTTTGAAGTAGTTAAAATGCAATTTCTTTTTTTTTAATTATTATTATACTTTAAGTTCTAGGGTACATGTGCACAACATGCAGGTTTGTTACATATGTATATATGTTCCATGTTGGTGAGCTGCACACATTAATTCGTAATTTACATTAGGTGTATCTCCTAATACTATCCCTACCCCCTTTCCCCCTCCCCACAATAGGACCCGGTGTGTGATGTTCCCCTTCCTGTGTCCAAGTGATCTCATTGGTCAATTCCCACTTATGAGTGAGAACATGCGGTGTTTGGTTTTCTGTTCTTGTGATAGTTTGCTGAGAATGATGGTTTCCAGCTGCATCCATGTGCCTACAAAGGACATGAGCTCATCCTTTTTTATGGCTGCATAGTATTCCATGGTGTATATAGTGCCACATTTTCTCAATCCAGTCTGTCACTGACAGACATTTGAGTTGATTTCAAGTCTTTGCTATTGTGAATAGTGCTTTCATTTCTGCCCCACCTACTGTCTCTTCATCTTTTTTCTGCCAACAAATATTTAGTAAGTGATAACTATGTACCAAACAGCATAGTAGATGACAAGAGGAATTGTATTTGTTATCTCTTGCTGGGTAACAAATTAACTCAAACTGAATGGCATAAAATAACAATTTTTTTTTGTCACTGTTTCTCATAGTCATAAATATCAAAGCAACTTACATTTGCTGATAAATGATATTTTCTGATAACTGATAACTGAGTGGTTCTGGTTTAAGTCTTTCATGAAGTCAAGATGCTAACTGGAGTTTCAGTGATAACAATGAAGCTTATCTGGATTAGATGATCTATTACCAGATTGGCTCAATCACATAGTTGGTGGCTGGAGGCTTCCATTCCTCAGTGGTTATTTT
>NW_012105220.1:2386884-2395522 GCF_000951045.1 Mandrillus leucophaeus | reverse complement strand
CAACATCGTAAACAGCAGTGTATTAGTCTGTTTTCACACTGCTGAAAATGACATACCTAAGACTGAGTAATTTACAAAAGAAAGAGGTTTAAAGGAATCACAGTTCCACGTGACTGAGGAGGCCTCATAATCATGGCAGAAGGTGAAAGACACGTCTCACATGGCAACAAATGAGAGAAGAGAGCTTGTGCAGAGAAACTCCCCTATATAAAACCATCTGATCTCATGAGACTTATTCACTATCATGAGACTAGCATGGGAAAGACCCACCCCCATGATTCAATTATCTCCCACCAGGTCCCTCCCACAACTTATGGGAATTATGGGAGCTACAATTCAAGATGAGATTTGGGTGGGGACACAGCTCCCATAAATAACACAACACCCATATCAAACAGTGTTATTTTCAATAAAGAATCTTCAAATTCTAGTTAATAAATGACCTGCTTTTTCCACTTATTGGTTGTATACAGAATATATTACTGAAGTATAAAATATTCTACAGACAATCAATTTACATTTTGTAAAAAAAAAAAAAAAAGAAAAAAGAAAAGTTGAAAAGCCATCTTAAGTTTGAAGATAGGGAAAGTTAGAATTGTCTGGTTTTAGTATCAGGGACAATGATTTACTATGCTGTTTATGACAGAGATTTTCATAATACTGAGTTCTAAGCCTACTGAACTGTGGCTTAGAACACGTGGGATGGTGAGCCCCAAGCACAGAAACATTAGAATCAAAGAGATGTGGAATAAGATTCTAACTCTGCCATATGCTGGATAAGTAAATGTTGGCAAGTTATTTTATATCATTAAAGCTGTTTTCTTATATGTAAATTGGGGATGATATTGAACTTTCAGAATTTTTGTTAAGATTAAATAACAATTTGATAAGGTCATAGTAGAGTGTCTATGTGATATGTAGAAATAGCCAATAAATGTTACTGCCCATCACCTTTGTCTTAATATGTCATGTAAATTCAAACGTTTTTACATTTTAAATCAAGTGAATTTTAAAATAGGATTGATGCTTTTTCATCAAGAAAATTTTGAAGTAGTTAAAATGCAATTTCTTTTTTTTTAATTATTATTATACTTTAAGTTCTAGGGTACATGTGCACAACATGCAGGTTTGTTACATATGTATATATGTTCCATGTTGGTGAGCTGCACACATTAATTCGTAATTTACATTAGGTGTATCTCCTAATACTATCCCTACCCCCTTTCCCCCTCCCCACAATAGGACCCGGTGTGTGATGTTCCCCTTCCTGTGTCCAAGTGATCTCATTGGTCAATTCCCACTTATGAGTGAGAACATGCGGTGTTTGGTTTTCTGTTCTTGTGATAGTTTGCTGAGAATGATGGTTTCCAGCTGCATCCATGTGCCTACAAAGGACATGAGCTCATCCTTTTTTATGGCTGCATAGTATTCCATGGTGTATATAGTGCCACATTTTCTCAATCCAGTCTGTCACTGACAGACATTTGAGTTGATTTCAAGTCTTTGCTATTGTGAATAGTGCTTTCATTTCTGCCCCACCTACTGTCTCTTCATCTTTTTTCTGCCAACAAATATTTAGTAAGTGATAACTATGTACCAAACAGCATAGTAGATGACAAGAGGAATTGTATTTGTTATCTCTTGCTGGGTAACAAATTAACTCAAACTGAATGGCATAAAATAACAATTTTTTTTGTCACTGTTTCTCATAGTCATAAATATCAAAGCAACTTACATTTGCTGATAAATGATATTTTCTGATAACTGATAACTGAGTGGTTCTGGTTTAAGTCTTTCATGAAGTCAAGATGCTAACTGGAGTTTCAGTGATAACAATGAAGCTTATCTGGATTAGATGATCTATTACCAGATTGGCTCAATCACATAGTTGGTGGCTGGAGGCTTCCATTCCTCAGTGGTTATTTTTAGGCAATCTTGATTCCTCAAAACTTGAACTTAATATAGTAATGGGAATGTCTTTACAACGTGCTAGTAGCTTATCCAAAGCAAGCAAGAACTTTGGAGGTGAAAATTACACTAGCAAAAATACTGTCATTTAGATCGCCCCTTTCAGTTCAAGCTGACATTGTCTCCATTAATATAAATGTTTTTAATCTGGCTTTCCTGTTAACTTTCATGTGCTAAAAGTTACACCAACAAATCTCTTTAATATAAGCCCTTTGGTACTTCAGACTTTTGTTAGGAGGTAATTTCCTTAAACTTCTTAGTAACTGTATTATTTTATTTAGGAGAATTATGAGAAACACCCTTAAAATCTTTAGAAAATTTTTATTTTTATTTGTTTTCCTACTGTTTGGTGCTTTGAGACACCACCGTAGATCTTTATGAGATGGTGGCAAGTATTTTACAGTCACAACTTTGATTTCATCCTTACAGCATGTTTTCCTGGCAATGTTTGCCATCTGTAAAGGTTGAGAATTTTCAAAGCAATTAAGTCATTGGTCCTTTGTGTTTAAGGGTACTGACTTCATTGTTGTTGTTGTTGTTTTCTCACATTTTAATATAAGCATCAAGAAGAAACCAGGTGGCATATTCACCATTTGGTCTAGAAAGCTCCATGGCTATATATCTCAGTTAACTAGGTATAATTTCTACTTCTTAATTTTTGCGTGTATCATTGTTGGTAAACTTTTTGCTGCTACATCAAAGAATCCCTTACTTCCCTGATCCCATAAGATTTTGTTAACTTTATTTTCAGCCCTCATGCATAGCCTTTTAAATTTCCATCAGTCTTTACACAGAGTTTCCTTAAGGTTCTTAAAGTCTTTATTAATTTTCTTTCCAAAGGTCTACCAGTTTTTGTCCATTGTTTAATTCCAAAGTGGCTCCGGATTTTACATTTCTGTCATGGTAACACAGCAAACCACGTCCAGGTACTAAAATTTGTATTATGACTGATTATTGGAATTTACATCTGTCATTTTCACAACTTTCTATTTGTTAGAAGACACTCATACAGCACAGCCCACACTCGAGGGAAGGGGATATAAGCTCACTCTTTGGAGGGAGAATTGTCAAAGTATGTGACTTGTGGCCATATTATATAACACTGGAGGGTCAAAACATGAATAGGACACATCATTTTACTTCTAGGATTTCATAACTAGTAAAAAGTAAATACATAAATAAGCCTAATACAATATAAAATATACTCAGATGTATTAAATATTTTTAGATACAGAAGAAGAAATAATACATGTATATGATTTGGATGAATTTGTAAACTTTAAGAGTGTATAGCAATTCATAATTCAGAAAACTTGGGAAATGATATTCTACTCAGAGAGAACAACATGAGAGAAGTTAGAGATGCATGAAAATCATGACTCTTTGGGAAATGCTACTAGTAGTCCATGAGAGATATCTCATAAGAATGTAAGTACTAAGGAGTTACAGGATATCATGTTAGCTGTTGTCCAGTTGTGAAGAGAATTATATGGTATGATAAGGTGTTTGAATTCAAAATCCAAAGATGATTGATTTTATAAGCATGAGATTGCTTTGAGGTTTCATGCATTATTATAAAATTCATGTGGCATTCTATGCTGTTCTATAATAAATCAGTATTTTATTTAAAAAGTTTACCCAATCCTTAAGTAAAATTGCCATTTCTGGAATAGGTACAATTGCTCTGGTTTGATACACACTTCATATGTTGCTGAATAAGTGAGCAGTCCAAAGTGCAAATGTAATCCATGGCACAGTCACTGATGCTGAGACATAATGAGTCATCTTTAAAGGGGGTTACAGACTCAGGTCTGTGTTTGAGAAAGTTAACTCTTGGGATGATGAAGACTATAACCTGCGTTTCGAGAAATTAGGAAAAGCATGTTGAATGTCATTGTAAAAGACCACTGATGTTTACACAGTAACAGTAGTTAGTGTAATTTAACAGAAAGAACATCTTTGAGAGACTTTACGGGATAATGGGTGTTCCCTGGAATTAACTGAATTATTTATATTCATAAAATGTTTATTTTCAAACAACTGGCTCAGATAACTATGAGCACAGAATGTTTTTCCTTCTGGGAGCCACTCACTCACTTTTTGGTTCATCTTGTAACAATCACCATGGGACAGAGCCGTGTAAAACAATACAGACATAACACATTCTACACTACAGATTCTACTTCATTTCTAAATAATGACTAGCTATTTCCAGAGCAAATTTGGAAGAAATCTAATTAGATGAACTTACCATTATTGATTTATTTATTCAGCAAGGAAATCTAAAGGGTGTAATTTATGACCTTAAAATTGTTGTGTTGAAGACGTCTCAAAAGCTGGTTCAGAGATTAGATGTTTTGCCTGTAGACTCCTAATCTACCAAACTCTTAATCCACAAGTAAAATTCACAGAAAAATAATATTTATGCTGTTAATACTCTGTTTTAAAATAAAAACGTAATATGTTTTCAAATAAAATCAAAGTATACATTAGTTACATATAAAACTGGCCCTCCTTCTATTTCCATGTCTTCAACTTTAGCAGTTTACTACTGAGTCTCAAAGAATTCAAGTAAAAAATTGCATCTGTTTCCCAATCCACTCTACAAACCCACTTTCAGATGTGACAGAGGAAAAAAACAGGGCAACTGCTGCTTAAATTCTGTTTTTTAAGAGGGTGATATAAATCATGTATACTGAGAAGATGTGGATGCTTAAATGTCTTAGTTATCTTCCATTAACAGTCAATTAGCCTGAGGAGAAAAATTTTAGTAGAAGGTGTGGGAGGAATTGTGAAAATGCTTACTGGAGGTGGATCAAAAAGTAATAATGATCTCCATGCCAAGACGCCTCCTACTCCCCAAATCCCCATGAAATTTTAGCAATCCCTGAGTTAAGCAGATGTGATCCTATATGCCTAAAACAGAGAAAATAAGGGGAAAAACCTACATAACTAGTAATTTTGGGGAAAAAATTACTTGGTGAGGAAGAACCAACTTTGGCATTCTCAAATGGAAAATAACTGAAATTAAGCCAGAGAAAGGCCTTTACAATATTAATGGCATAAATTCAGAGTTAGAAAAAAAGTGTTGGTCTTTTATAAGTGTTTCAGAAGAGTATATTCCTTGAGAATTTCAGCATAGAAAATCATGTCATCTGCAAATAGGAGCAGTTATATTTTTTTCTTTACGATCTGTATAATTTTATTTAATTTCCTTGGCTTATTGAACATGCTAGAACTTTCAGTACTGTGATGAATAAGAACAGTGAGCATAGCCATCCTTGTAGTTTTCACAATATTAGAGAAGCCATTCAGTCTTTCACCATTAAGTAAGGTGTGAACTGTAGGCTTTGTTTGTAGATGTCTTTATCAGGCTCAAAAAGTTTCCCTCTGTTTCTGGTTTGCTGCTAGTTTTTATATTAATAGTATTGGTTTGTGTCAAATGACTTTTCTTAATCAGTTGATATAGTTATGCAATTTTCTTCTTTATCCCGTTGATACTGTTGACTATATTTATTGATTTTGATATGTTATACCAGTCTTACATACCTGGAATAAATTTCACTCCATTACAGTGTATTATTTCTTCTATACACTACTGGATTTGATTTGCTAATGCTTGTTGATCATTTTTGTATCTAGGTTTATGAAAGACATTGGCCTTATGTTTTTCTGCTCTCTTTTTTCTGGTTTTATTATTAGAATAAGGCCAGGCTCAAAAATTGAGTTGCAAAGTATTTAACCTTTTACAGACTCATTTAATACTCATCTTTTAAATGGAGTTAATGATCTTTTTTTTTAATCTGTACAATGACTATCATAAACTTTTCTGTTAATAAAAATATTTAAAAGCAAATATTCTTAAAAGTGTTATTCTAGAAGCTGGAGAATAGTAATTGCTCAACAAACATAATCCAGAGCTATTTATATTGAACTGATACCCAAAAGAGGAAAAGAGCTGAAACTCGTCAGCATCCCTCACTTTCATAGTCGACTGTAGAACTTCCTTCAGTCTTTATAATCCATCCACTTACAGGTTTTACCCGCAATAGCTATCATCTTCTATCATACTCTCCGCCCCACCCAATCAATACTATAATTAGAACATCAAAAATTTTAATTTTGGATCACTTTTTACAATAAATAAATATATCTAAATCTATCTAATGTGGAATTAGCAAGATAAACTGTCCAATTGTGGGAGTCTCGAATAAAAACAACTCAAACTATGATGTTAGAAAGATATCAAGAGAAAAATAAAGAAATTGAGATTGCAGATTCTTATAATTAAAAGTGTAGCCTGGGCCCAGCAACATCCGCATAACATGGGAGTTAATTAGAAATGCAATTCCCAGGCCTCCGCCTAGACTTACTGAATCAGAATCTATCTTTTAACAGAATCCCCAGGTGATTCCTATGCATGTTAATGACTGAGAAAAAAACATTCCTTTAGATAACAGAAGAAACAGAAGACAGAAATTGGAATATATGTATGTATCTTATATATATTCATTTTAGCTTGTCTTTTTATTCTCTTCATTGAGAATGTGGCAACTGTTGTGCTATTGGCTTAGCTTAGAATGGAAAAGAGAAGGAGAAGCTAAGCTGATGAATTTACTGCTAAGCTATTTAGAGCTTTTCTTTATTCCTTTTATTTGTAAAGTTTCTGATTGTCAAAATAAATAGTATTTATGGCTTGAAACTTAAGAAGTACAGTCATAAATCCTCGATTTCAAACTTTAAAGACATTAAGTTGCTTGGCAAGTACTTGCTATTCTTGTCTCCAAATAAGTGAACACAAGTAAGGAAGTTGTTATTCTGCATTTTTGGGCAATAAATACTATTTATTGCTGTTGGCAGTTAGTGATTTCAAAAATGTGCTCCCTTTAGCTCCCCTAATCTTTTTATGAATGAGGCATAACAAGGAGAGATAGGGGGTTTTTGGTCTCTAGAATTTTGGGGGGGAGTGTATAGAGATAAGATGTTAACATATTATGTTAAAATATCCAAAATATTGTTCTAAGAATCTTGCCTTTAAAAAATCTAGGATTAAATTAATTAAGTCACTATTGGTATGTTTTATAAAGGAGTTACAATTAAAATGTATGATCTTAAAAATAATATAAGCTGTTATAGACTGAATTGCATTCTCACATTGGATTTTCTGTTTCAAATATAAACTTGTGTAATTAAAGTGGAATTATTGCTCAATTTTTCTATGCTCTCTCTTCCAATATTGCTTTTTTTATGCTAGTTTTCCAGATTAGGTCACTTCGAGAGATAAGAATTAGAGAAGCAAAGTTCACCTAACCCTTTGAGCCAAAATCTCTATGGAATCAATTCGCTAAACTTTTAGAAGAATAAACAGCTAACATACGTTATGTCTCTTCTGCACTGTTTGTGTGTGGGATGGCAGGGCAGGGGGTGCAAGTGTAGAGTGTGTGCCAATTCTGTAACTAACTATGACCTTCAAATGGGACTATACCTCTGTAAATGCATGTAAACTGTACTATTTTGTTTTTCTTAATTCTTTTTCTGTTTAGTAAGTCTAAAACTATCTAGTTCTGACTACAGTCTTTCTGCAAATGACCCTGAAAATACTTGTGTGCCAGTATCGCTTAGCATTTCCAACCACAGCCTCAGCAACATGCTGGGTGTTGATGGGTTTTTAATACTAATGATATCAACTTTTCTATCCTGCAGGGAATCAAAATCATACATCTAACTCCATTCCTATGGTAGATTTCTTTCTTAAGTAAAGCAACGTATTCATGTCACTATAGACTCTCATACAGACATGCAGTATTTTCCTGAGAAATGTATAAATTGAAAATCTTGTATCTTGAGCCTAGTCTAATATATATCATTCTTTAAATGCACATCTTGAAGCAAAAAGAAAACATGACAATGATACTTCAGTGTTGTATAATGCTATGCCAATTTTAATACTCTTATGCAACTGCTTGCTTTATTTCTCACAACTCCTTTTTTAAAAAATTGAAACCCAAGTTCCTTAAACTTGCTATATTCATCTAAGTTACACTGTGTCTCCAATTTTCTACTAGACTTGAGCCAATATTTTTAAAGCAGTGAAAACATTCATGCTATACATTTCAGTACATGCCTGTTAAGAATAATGAAACTATGGAATCTAGAAAGGAATAATAAAGATCATCTTGTCAAGATCTCAAGCAGCATCTTCCACACTAGATCATTATCCACACCAAATCAACATCTACACCAGATAAGAATCTGATCTCTTTGATGAGGAAGAGGTGGGGCCGAAACCTTACCAAGTATCCACTCTGTTGATGAGCAGTTTTAATGAATAGAGAGTATATCATGATATTGAATACTTTTTGTGCCTTCGCCCACTGGCTCTTGTAGCAGTAAAGAGAATAGTTTAATCTCTCTTCTGAATGAAAGTTACTAAAATATTTGAAATGTTGTATAGATTTCTTCTTTCTGTAGACTTATGATTTTTTTTTTTTTTTTTGACAGACCCTTAGTAGACAAAGTTCCTGGTGCATAGTAGGCACTTAACAAATATTTGCTGGATAAGTGACACCTTCTTCAGCTATGGCCTAGATCATGCAGAGTAGAACTAAATATCCCTTTTGTATGCTCAATATGCTTCTATTATATAGTTTGAATTTAGAGTTATCTGAAA
>NW_012105220.1:2379394-2381189 GCF_000951045.1 Mandrillus leucophaeus | reverse complement strand
AAAAAAAAAAAAAAAGAAAGAAAGAACTGGTGGCAAGGCTGTTTACTGAGGAGAACAAGGAAGTTAAACTTTAAACTATAGAACAAAGAGCTGAACATACTGACATACTGATTCTTTAAAGAGAAACTTAGAACCCACTGTTATTTAACAAGGCTCTGGGGGATCTGCCAGACCTCAACCTTTCCAAGAGGACACTCTTGGCACAAGTACTGAGGTCTTATATTAGGCCCTCCTTAGAATTTTCTCTCGGAGTTGCAATACTGTTTGGCTCCAACATTGTTTGGAATCTGGAGTTTACTGACTAATGGGAAAGTGGAATGGCATTGCATGTATCCAGGCTTTCGTGCTGTGGTTCTAGGCAGGGTGCCCGGCTAACGTGTCTCACTCTCCTTTGGTGCTGTTTGGCCCCAGTGCTTACTGGAGTCTGGGGAGGTTTGGTCTTTAAAAATCAAACTGCCATGGAGACTGCTTTACCTGAAATTTTGTTTCACATCCTTCATTGGATTATCTACTGGGGCAAAAAAAGTAAAATCAACAAGCTTGTATTGCTATCTCATGGCTAAGGTTGCAAGCTATTGGATCTTTGTTTATGTGTGTGTATACATTTCCAGATGTATTTATTTGTATGTACACTTATTGTTATATGTTGTATCTACCAAATTGGCTTATAAGTAAAAGAACACTCATAAATTAAGTAAATAAGTCTTAGCAATTTTCAAGGTCACGTGACTTAAGTAAAATTTTGCTAAACAAGCTAGCTTTAAAATTACTGGTGGAATAAAAATAGAAATGCTTTCAGAATTGTCAGCATACATTTTGTCTGGATTTTATGTTTGTCTTTGCTAAATATTTTGAGATGTCAGTGTTTGGAAGGTTATAAAACTATAAACCTAGCCGAGACAAAATAATCTTGGTTTGCATGCTTTCTTTTGACCAATAATGACGCTATAGAATTTATGAAATGAAAATATTTTTGGCCCCTGAAAATCACTAAGGTGAAGAGAAAATTCAAGCTGGGAATGCTTGGGAAAAACCTGCCTCCCATTCTATTCAAAGTCATCCCTCTGGTCCCTGAGATGAATGGATATCTAATTATTATCTTTGGAAAAGCTAATCAGTAAATCAAAAGAATGTAACTTTCTCACAGCTACCTGTGACCTAGAAGCCCCAAACTTCCTCCCCACTTCAAGCTGTGCTGCCTTTTCAGACTGAACCAATGTTCATTTTATATATGTTAACTGATGTCTCATATTTCCCTTATTAAAAGTGAAAGAAAGGAATGTAAATGTTATCAGTAAAATTTTTGTGTAAATTAAAATCTTAAAGTTATTTTTGATGCTCATTTAATAATTGGGTCATTTCCAATTAAGAAAGGGTAGTGACATGGGGAAATATTTTTCTAAAATTGTGGAATTGTTCTTTTATATAAATGCCTATATCTGATAGTTGAGCATCTCTTGCTTTTTAGGGTTTCACTACAGTTTTATGTTTCTAAGAACAAAAATTCTTGTTAGCACATAATTCTGCATATAAAATATGCCAGAAAGGGTTATGATAATAGTGAAAAAAGAGAATAATTTTGTGTAATTGTGGAGTTACCTAATTACAGATTTGAAAAGGTTATTTATGAAACAATGTAATAAGGAGTCATTAAATAGGAAAGAAATATGTGGAAAGAGTTTAAATAATAAGATATTCTTTAAAACCTGATACAGAATTGGAGACATTTGGGTAATTAACATTTTCATAGTTAAAGCCCTTACTCTTGACTAAAGTAAAATTAAAAAAAAAAAAA
>NW_012105220.1:2375586-2377599 GCF_000951045.1 Mandrillus leucophaeus | reverse complement strand
CCTGTTCCTCCTTTTAAAATCTTAACAGATAAAATAGCAGCCTACAAGGTTAATGTAATTTTTAGCTGTCTTTTTGTTTTAATATATCTTAGATCTTCTGATACTTTTATATTTTTGACTGGCTTATACAAAGAATTGCCTATCTTCAGTCTGTTTCTCTATTATTATTTCAATCTATGGTGTGATGCCTATTTTTTTCTGCAAAGTGCTTAACACATTTCCTGACCAAGGTGGGAAAATAGGGTCTGGAGGCAGGGAACTTAAGGTCGACTAACACTTCAGCTATGACAGGAAATATCCTCTCCATAGGGCATATACTGAATAAATGACTTTATAACTTCACTTCATCCTCTTCACTTACATAGGGCATACCCCAAGTACCCAATGGAATCCTCTAGAGGATATTTAAACTCCCAAAATTTCTGTAGTGGGACCCTTGAGCCCCGATACTTGGGCGTGCTCCCACATTGTGAAGTGTACTTTCATTTTCAATAAATCTCTTCTTTCTTTCCTAGCTTTGCTTGTGCATTTTGTCCAATTCTTTGTCCAAAACAACAAGAACCTGGACACCCTCCACAGGAGACATATTTTCGCGAGACAGCCAGAAGGAAGAGGTAATTCCAAAGTTTGCGATTTATTTTTCTACTTTCTCCTTTTCCTTTCTGCTCCATACAGGGAATCTCTGTCCCTCTTATCCATTCCAACTCCGGAATCTTGTTGGGCAGCTCCTAAACATGGAGGCAACTGCAGGTTTCTGGTCATGGCCAGTGAAACTAAGGGGTTTCCAC
Organism: Mandrillus leucophaeus; assembly: GCF_000951045.1. Classification (NCBI taxonomy): domain Eukaryota; kingdom Metazoa; phylum Chordata; class Mammalia; order Primates; family Cercopithecidae; genus Mandrillus; species Mandrillus leucophaeus. The sequence goes on along the minus strand of NW_012105220.1, from coordinate 2,376,811 downwards.
GTGGAGAAGCCTGACCGCCACTGCCCGATTTGCTTAAGGGACCTGGGTCTTGTTCATTTTATTTTCCCCTGTTTGTATTTCAGTCTTTCAGAGGCTGTTTCCTGGTAGCTCATCGGAAGTTGAGGACAATTAGCTGGGGTCACTCCCGGTATTGCATGAAGGTCTAGGAATGAATGGGAATAATTGCCCGGACCAGAAATGGGAAGGACTTTTTAAAAAAACCTTTTCTGCATGATCCCTGATCCCTACCTGCAGGGTAGCTCAGAGCAAATCCACACATGTTTCAGGTAACTTAAACCTTCTTTTCTTATGCTAAATTTTTCTCTTATTATACTCAACTGGCTAAGGACAAAAAAGCCCACCTGGCTTCCAGTTCTTCTCATTACAGTTCATGGCTATTCTTATGAAGCTCATAGTAGGCTCTGGAGTGAAACCTGCATGTGGTACTGGTGCCCAACCGAGGTCAGAGATGTCTGACACTCTAAGGTTAGTCCCCACAGGAAGACACTGTTAGAAATAAATTTTCAGTGCTGCAAAAGAAATAGCACTCGAACACAAATTTTCTCAGCAAGGCGATTTTAATTCTGTAGAATGGTGCGTCTCACAGATGGAGCAATGCTAAGAGCACACCTGAACAAGGCAGGGGAAGGGGTTCTTATCCCTGAGGCAGGTAGCCCCTACTGATGTGTCATTCCCCTATTGGCTAGGGTTGGACTGCACAGTCTAAGCTAATTCCAATTGGCTATTTTAAAGAGAGCAGGGGTAGGAGCCAGGGTGGAGGGGTGAACAGTTTCTGCAGGAAGGATGGTTATGGAACAGGTGACTAAAGGTGACTCAGGTCAGAGCAGGTGACCAGGTGACTCAGGACAGAACAGGTGACCAGGAGTGATTCAGGACAGAGCAGGTGACCAGGGGAACAGATGTGAACTACTGATTAGAACTGGTGGGAGGTCGAGCGCGGTGGCTCAGGCCTGAAATCCCAGCACTTTGGGAGGCCGAGGCAGGCAGATCACAAGGTTAGGAGATTGAGACCATCCTGGCTAACACGGTGAAATCCCGCCTCTACTAAAAATACAAAAAATTAGCCGGGTGTGGTGGTGGGTGCCTGTAGTCCCTGCTACTCGAGAAGCTGAGGCAGGAGAATGGCTTGAACCTGGGAGGCGGAGCTTGCAGTGAGCTGAGATTGCACCACTGCACTCCAGTCTGGGTGACAGAAAGAGACTCC